>NW_026869113.1:251285-400867 GCF_020745735.1 Hemiscyllium ocellatum | reverse complement strand
TCTGTCGCCCTTCTCGCTCTCCACCTCCCTCGGTGTCTCTCTCTTCCCATCTCCCTCTCCTTCCCTCTGACTGAATCTGTCTCCCTCCTGACCCTCCCTCCCTGTCTCTCTGACATACTCTGTCTCCCTGGTCCTTCCCTCTCCCTCTGACCCAGAGACTGGGGATGTTTGGGGGTGAGGCTGCATGTGGGGGGTGGGGGTGGGAAAACTGGGGTAGAGATGGAATTGTTGTAGGGAGACTGCGACGGCACGAGAGAGAGAGGGGGGGGGGAGAGGGAAGAGTGGAGGCAGGTGGAGAAACCGGGTTTGTGGGGGTGTGAGAGAGAGGGGAATGAGGAGAGGGTTGAGAAAGAGAGTGTGTGCAGAAGGAGAGACAGAGAAAGAGTAGCGGAGAGGTAATGGGGAGGCCAGGTTGGAGTTGGGGGGACAGAGGGAGTTAACCCCAGCTCCTGAGCTCAGGGCGCGGTGCCCTCCCCTTCCCTGAGGACCAGGACTTGGGGCTGAGTCTGTCTCTCTCCAGCTCAGCTTCTCCAACACACAGACACACAACAACATCGGTCCCTCTGCTGCTCGGCACGCTGTAATCAGCATTTTTATTGGTTACAAATGGAAGTGATGGATACAGTCAGTGGGATGGTGCCTTTTCTCACTGGCCCCTGAGTTGTGAGAAACATTGAAATGTTTCCCTGTAACCCCCCTGTGGGATAAGGAGGGACAAACCAGCGCTCCCCCCAGTCTGTTACCATAGCGACAGGCTGCTCCATCGCTGAAACACTGAACTGAAATGAGAAAATCCCGGATGGTGTGATTAATGAGGGAATTTGATGGATGGATGGATTTGGGTGAAGGGATATTTCAGCACATTCTTCAGCTGCTGCCTGAACTTAGTCTGGGTCACGGCATAAATCGCGGTGTTTGTGCAGCAACTGAGGAGCTGCAGCATGAAGCCCAATTCCCCCACAAAGCCATGGAGATACACAGACTTATACCCAATCCAATACATCCGGTACCATATAGAAAACAGCATTAACGTTGACCATAACAGGATGAAATTGGCCGAGATCACAAACAGTAAAATGATGGATTTTTTTCGGTTTCTCATTTCAGTGTCAGACTGAGCGTCCCCATTGGTGTGAGCGCGGAGTCTCCTGCGGGCTCTGCTGGTCACTAAAATGTGTCTGACGGTGAGAACATTGAGCAGCAGAATCAGGAGAAATGGGACACCCGGGGTTAGAATGTGGTGGAGGAACTCGATTGTGACCCAGACACTGGAGACTAGAACAGCGGCTGTTACATCACAAAACCAGGGGCGTTCCCCAGCAAATACCGAGCCGTGAGCATAAAATACCAGGAAATGTTCTTTAAACAGCTCAGCACAGTCACTGCTCCCAGAACCACAGCCGCCGTTTTCTCACTGCAATATTTACTTTTCAGCTTCTGGCAACAAATGGCCACAAACCGATCAAAGGTGAAAGTGACGGTGAACCAGACAGAGCAGTCAGTGGCTGCATAAAGCAGGACGGCGTGGATATTACACACGGGGACGGAGTCCTTCAGGAAATAAAACTGTTCCCAATAAACAATGGGAATGTGTCTCAGGATCAGGTCGAGGATAATGACCAGGAGATCCGCCGCTGCCATGGCCCCCAGGTAACGTCTGACACATGGAGACAATCCACAATCTTTATAAAGCAGGACGTAGATGGTCACTACGTTAACTGTGAGGAAGGAAAACAAACCCATTATCCATCAGCCTGGAGGCAAAGGGACCCGTTTGATCGGGGACCCAGTGAGATTTTCAAATGTGTCCCTGTATTCAGGGATTTATTAAAATAATTGGAGCTGGAATAACAAATGGGAAGGTCGGAATTACTGACAAAAATGTGACATAAACCACAAGAAACCCTCCCTCCCCAAACACACAGAGACACATCCATAAGGACAGATGGTTTCTAGAACATTCCCACACACTCGATCACTCGAGAGCAGACACAGGTCACTCCTTCCCAGTTCCTAATACGGAGGGTGGGAACATTGCTGTCCTGAAGGATTCTCTCCCAGTTTCCTGAAGACAAACGGAGTTTGGGAATTTCTGTATTTTGGTCTAAATTGTGGTCGATCCTGTGTCGTGGAGAAATGTAAACGCAGGGAAAACGTATTCCCCCCTTTAACTGCCTGAGGGGCCTTCGGAACAGTGTCTCCTTCTCCCTGGAACGGGATCTCTTCCCTCGGGATCTTATCGTTTGTTCAATTCACTGACGTCCGGCCGTTCACAAACAAACAACGTCAGGACAGAACGTTCCGGGGAACGTCAGTTATAGAACGTCAGGGACAGAACGTTCCGGGGAATGTCAGTTATAGAATGTCAGGGACAGAACGTTCCGGGAATGTCAGTTATAGAATGTCAGGGACAGAACGTTCCGGGGAATGTCAGTTATAGAATGTCAGGGACAGAACGTTCCGGGGAATGTCAGTTATAGAATGTCAGGGACAGAACGTTCCGGGGAATGTCAGTTATAGAATGTCAGGGACAGAACGTTCCGGGGAATGTCAGTTATAGAATGTCAGGGACAGAACGTTCCGGGGAATGTCAGTTATAGAATGTCGGCGACAGAACGTTCCGCGGAATGTCAGTTATAGAATGTCGGGGACAGAACGTTCCGGGGAGCTCCGTGACCTGTCCATCACCTTTCTCCCCATCCACCAACATGATGTACTGTGCACAGGCTACATACCTGTCCAGCACAGGGAGCTGCACTGACCACATCATTGTATTATCTATAAACCTCAACCAGACAGTCTGACCAGCACAGAGACCTGTGCAGTGATCACCCGTGAATTAATCTGTAACCCAGGAGCAGTTACCCTCCCAGCATGTAGGACTGTGTACCCCACCCCAGTGCATTGATCTGTAACCCAGGAGCAGTTACCCTCCCAGCATGTAGGACTGTGTACCCCACCCCAGTGCATTGATCTGTAACCCAGGAGCAGTTACCCCCCCAGCATGTAGGGCTGTGTGCCCCACCCCAGTGCATTGATCTGTAACCCAGGAGCAGTTACCACCCCAGCATGTAGGGCTGTGTACCACACCCCAGTGCATTGATCTGTAACCCAGGAGCAGTTACCCTCCCAGCATGTAGGGCTGTGTACCACACCCCAGTGCATTGATCTGTAACCCAGGAGCAGTTACCCTCCCAGCATGTAGGGCTGTGTACCCAACCCCAGTGCATTGATCTGTAACCCAGGAGCAGTTACCCTCCCAGCATGTAGGACTGTGTACCCCACCCCAGTGCATTGATTAGATTACTTACAGTGTGGAAACAGGCCCTTCAGCCCAACAAGTCCACACTGACACGCCGAAGTGCAACCCACCCATACCCCTACATTTACCCCTTACCTAACACTACGGGCAATTTAGCATGGCCAATTCACCTGACCCGCACATCTTTGGACTGTGGGAGGAAACTGGAGCACCCGGAGGAAACCCGCAGACACGGGGAGAACGTGCAAACTCCACACAGTCAATTGCCTGAGGCATGAATTGAACACGGGTCTATGGCGCTGTGAGGCAGCAGTGCTAACCACTGTGCCACCGTGCGGCCCCAGGAATAGAAGGATCATCCACACGAGGCTGTGCTAATTTCTTGGTGCTATTGTGTTGAACTCACCTCATTAACTACCCATGGTGTCCCTCTCATTCAATACCAGCCCGATTCTCCCACCCATCATGCGTGCCCCTGGGTATTCTGTGACCCCTGGCACTGGTGCCACGGCGGTCCTGGTGGATGGGCTAGTACAGAGGGTGACCATTCTCTTCCCAGAGGGAGCCACACCACCAGACCCACTGAGCATGGTCTGAGCTCCCCACCCAGCTCAGTGCAGTATCTGCGGTCTGCAGAAATGTCCAGCAATACAGGACAAGCATCAATAACCTTCCCCGCTCTGTCAGGGTAAGGGTCACTGTGTTCTCTCTGCTCACTGTATATCTGTTATGGCACCTTCCCCCCACCCCCCCCCACCCCCACACCCCACCACCCTCTCTCTCTCTCTCCCCCCCCTCTCTTCCGCTCTCTCTCTCCCTCTCTCTCACTCCCTCCCTCCACTTTACCCCTCACACTAATAACACTTCATGGATACAACCCTGTGGACTGACTCCATCCGAACCCCTCCCCATGTCCCCCATGTACACCGGCACTCACAGCAGGGCCACCCACTCCCACCCTCCCTTTCTCCCATTCCAGGAGAAACAGCTTGCAGTCGGACCGAAAGGGCCAAGCCGGGTGGTGGAGTGCTCGATATCCATTCCCTCACCCCCTCATCTCGCCATGTGGGGAGGGCCCTGGCACGACCCTGGAAGCCTCATGTGGGGATTCTGAAACATCCACGTCCCACCGACCGAGTAAGGAGCAATGTTCAGTGAAGGGCAACTCTCCCTTTAAACCCCCTGGCAGCTCCGTTTCCCCCGGCACAACTTAGAAGCCGTGGCCCTGATGCCATCTCCCTTCTGTGTCGAGCTGGTACAAATGGAATCCCCACGGTCTCGGGGGGCAGGAGGGTGGGCTCACAACACATCGTCACCACCACCTCCCAGGAAGGGAGCACGGAGACTCCCTCCCTCACCTCCCCCTGTAAACAGCTCAGATACTGACACTAATCTGTGATAGTTCCTGCTCTCCCCCTTGTCCTGACATCTTCAACAATCTGTGCTCATATACACCCAGAGGTCTCTGTTCCTGCAGCCCCTTTATAATGGCACAGACTGTTTTAAACTGTCTTTCTTTATCGTTCATACCAAAGTGCATCGCCTCACACTGCTCTGCATTGATTCCCGTCTACCAGCGTGTCACTGTCCTGTTAGAGTTCCACACTGTCCTCCATAGACTTTACAATTCTTGCAGCTTTGGTACCATTTACAAACATTGAGATTGTCATAGTGTCACAGTCCCCATGAAACAACTGAAATCCTGCCCCACACACAGGAGTGTGAGCAAGTGAAATACTGATATATTCCCAAGGACAGAATCGAATAATGACACACTGTCAATGGAATAACAAAAGTCCTAACACATACAAGACAGAGTAGATGAAATATTGACAAACCACAGAGCAAGAGAAATCCGGATAGGTTCCACTTATCTATATTCACCAGAGTATAATGCGATGAAGGTGAAAGTGTGTACTGTACCTTTTAAGAGAGAGTGAATGCTGCTCTGAGAACTGAGAGCTTACAAGTCCCTGTGATATGAGAGGATGGCAGACCCAGAAACAGTATATTACTGTAGAGCTGGGTCGGGTTATAAGCAGTTAAGAGATAGAGGGTCTCTTTCAGTTCACTTTCAGTGTTAAAAGCTTGTTGTTTTTATTTAAACAGTTGAATTTGGGAGTTCTCTGTCACTCATATTTCAACAGTTTATGAGGCGAATTGAGCATTTAATTATGTTTAGTTTAAATTACCAGATGAGATCTATGCCGTGCCCTAACAATTGCTGTGTGTGTATCTGTGTGTCTCTGTGTGGGGCAGGTCTGGCTGTCTCTGTGGTGCTGAAAGTGATGCAATGCCACCCTCTGCTGGCCTCCCCACGCCACTGCACAGGCATTGGCAGAGGGTGAAAACCAACAGGGATTCATTCAGAGAGGGGGAGGGAGAGGGCAGCTGCTCACAGCACCATCCAAACTGATGTCTTATCCATGTACTGATCTAAATGTCCTTTAAACGTTGTAACTGTCCCTGCTTTCACCACTTGCTCTGGAAGTTCATTCCACACAAAAGCCAGCTTCTGTCTAAAATAATTACCTTTCCTGACTTTTGTAAATCTGTTTTCCTCGCACGTTAAAATATCCCTCAGTTTTGAATCCCCAACTCTAGGGAAAAGACATCAGCCCTTCAGCTTATCTGTACCCCTCACTATTTTATAAACCTCTGCAAAGTTACCCCTCCATCTCATACTCTCCAGTGAAAAATGTCCCAGCCTATTCAGCCTCTCCTTATAGCTCAATCCCTCCATTTCCAGCAACATCCAGGTTAAACTCTTCTGACCCTCTCCAGCTTAATAACATCAAGGTCAATAATATCAAAGTGAATAGTCAATGTATTTTATAAGGGGGTAGTGGAGACCAAAACTAGAGGACATAGTTGGAAGAGGGGAAACATTTAAAAGTGACCTAAGGGCAGCTTTTTCACCCAGAGGGTGGTGTGCCTATGGAATGAGTGGGCAGGATGTCCAGACTGGACACAGTATTCCGGGAGAGGTCTCACCAATGTCCTGTACAACCTCAACATGACATCCCAAATTCGATACTCAAGGGTCTGACCTTTGAAGACAAGTGTGTTAAACACCTTCTTAACCACATTATCTATATGAGATGCAACTTTTAAAGAATTATACCTGATGGCCTAGGTCTCTGTTCTACAACACTGCCAAAGGCCCTACGTTTAATTGTATAAGTCCTACTCTTGTTGGATTTACCAAATCCAATACCTCTCATTCATCAAAACTTAAATCCATCTGCCACGCCTCGGCCAGTGAGTGATATTACCACCTCCTCACCTTCCCCGTTTAATTTTAAAATGCCCACCCCTCTCCAGGAGGCCTGCATAGTCCGGCCTTGATTTTCACAAAGACCCTGAGCTTGGTTTGCCTTGTGTGGTTAGAGGGAGGAGGGACGGATTGCAGACACAGTCAGTGGGGAGGAGAGGCTGGACAGTAATCAGCGGCCTGATATCATTTCATGGTTTTAGGCAGAGGGTAGACATACGTGAGATTTAGGTTATACTGGTCGGTGTTTTGGGACCAGAAATTATGGTCTTTCTCCGTGCCTGGTGTTCAGTAATAAATATCTATTTGAGAGCCTTCATTGGGCAGAGTGTGTCTGCAGGAATTCTTTCCCTAATATTGCAGACTACAGATAATAGCGATTAAAGATGTCATAGTTAATTTCGATCTTGCACTAGTTTAACAACACAAAATGTTTTGTGTAGTTCAGTAATGGTAACCTGATTATAATAAATCCACACCGAGCTGAACGCTGCCCCTTAAAATGTGACCCAAAATCTGGGTACAGTAGTGTTGTGGGTAGTGTCCCTGTCTCTGAGCCAAGGCACTGGGTTTGATTCCAATTCCTGAAATTGTTTGGTAGTGTTCCTAGCTCTGGACCAGAAGGTGTGGATTCATGTCCTGCCTGCTGCAGAGGTATGTCTCAGCATGTCATAACAGGCTGATGAACAAACACAGTGAATAATGTTACAGCTTTATGGGTATTGCCGAGTGGTGCTCGTGTCCCTACCTCCGGGCACAAAGGTCTAGGTGTAAATCCCACAGAAGTGTCTCCTAATATATCTGAACAAACTGATGAAACTGGTTTTAGAATTGTGACTTGATGGAGAAAGAACAGGTGTCAGTGTTGAATTTCAGCATTTCGGCCCAGGATTATTGAAAGTACAGCCATTCGTGTTGATTGGAGTCACATTTCGCAGCAGGAAAGGTTTATAAAATCAGAATGGTCATGGATAGGGTTTGTAGTCAAGGCTTTTCCCCAGGTTAGGGGCGTCCAAAACTAGAGGATATTGGTGGAAAGTGAGAGGGGAAAGGTTTTGAAGAGGCCTAAGGGGCACCTTTTCACACAGAGGGTGGTGTGCATATGGAATGAGCTGCCAGAGGAAGTGGTGGAGGCTGGTACAACTACATCATGTAAAAGGCATCTGGATGCTGACAGACCTGGTGAGTTTTTCCAGCAATTTCTGTATTTGTTAAAACAAAGAATTCATTTTAACACAGGTATCTGTGTTAGCTGGCTGGATACAGAATTGGCTGGCCAACAGAAGACAGTGAGTGGTAGTGGAAGGAAAATATTCTGCCCGGAAGTCTGTGGTGAGTGGTGTTCCTCGGGGCTCTGACCTTGGGCCTCTACTCTTGGTAATTTTTTAAAAATGACTTGGATGAGCGGATTGAAGAATCAGTGAGCAAGTTTGCAATGACATGACGGTTGGAGATGTCGTTGACAGTATAGAGGGCTGTTGTAGGCTGCAGCGGGACATTGACAGGATGCAGAGATGGGCTGAGAGGTGGCAGATGGAGTTCAACCTGGATAAATGCGATGTGATGCATTTTGGAAGGTTGAATTCGAAAGCTGAGTACAGGATTAAGGATAGGATTCTTGACAGTGTGAAGGAACAGAGAGATCTTGGTGTGCAGGTACATAGATCTCTTAAAATGGCCACCCAAGTGGACAGTTTTGTTAAGAAAGCATATGGTTTTTTGTCTTTCATTAACAGGGAGATTCAGTTTAAGACTCGTGAGATCTTGTTGCAGCTCTATAAAACTTTGGTTTGAACGCATTTGGAATACTGTGTCCAGTTCTGGTCACCCTATTATAGGAAAGATGTGGATGCTTTGGAGAGGGTTCAGAGGAGGTTTACCAGGATGCTGCCTGGACTGGAGGGCTTATCTTATGAGGAGAGGTTGACTGAGCTCGGACTTTTTTCATTGGAGGAAAAGAGGAGGAGAGGGGACCTAATTGAGGTATTCAAGATTATGAGAGACATAGATAGAGTTGATAGCCATAGACTATTTCCCAGGGCAGAAATGGCTAACACGAGGGGTCATAGTTTTAAGCTGGTTGGAGGAAAGTATAGAGAGGATGTCAGAGGCAGGTTCTTTACACAGAGAGTTGTGAGAGCATGGAATGCGTTGCCACAGCAGCAGTTGTGGAAGCAAGGTCATTGGGGACATTTATATGCTGGACATGCATATGGTCACAGAAATGTAAGGGTGCTTACATGAGGATCAATGGTCGGCACAACATGGTGGGCTGAAGGGCCTGTTCTGTGCTGGACTGTTCTATGTTCCATGTTCTATGTATTCTGGATACATTAAACATTTTATTTTTTAATGACGCAGGGACATATAAACATATCTTCAAATCAACCGAGACCATTTTCTGCTCAGGGTATGGCTCTGTGTATAACAGCAGCAATGATGCACCGACATGGAACAGGGAATGTGATGGAGCCATCGTTTGGACAATGTACAAGGAGACCTCACATGGTCCAGTATTGGGAGAGAATGACATTACTGTGTGATTCAACTCAGAGAGGGAGACAATGTCATCTGCCAGAGAAGAAACAGCCTATTGCACTCTCTCTCCTTCATTATTCCCCATCACAGTAACGTGTACGAGCTAAAACAAAAGTCTACTGTCATTGTTACCATTCTTATTTTTATAGAATCCTGCAGTGTGGAAACAAGCCCTTCGGCCCAACAAGTCCATACCAACCTTCCAAAGAGTAACCTTCCCATGCCCTTACAGTTACCACTGACTAGTGCACCTAAAGTAGAAATCGCTGAACACTGTGGACTATTTGACCAACCCACTTGAATTATACAGCTTTGGGCTGTGGGAGGAAATGGGAGCGCCCATCAGAAGCTCACGCAGACAAGGGGAGAAGATGCAAACTCCACCCAGATAGTCGCCCGAGGCTGGAATTGAACTCATATCCCTGATGCTGTGATGGAACACTGCGAACTCCTGAGCCACTGTGCTAACCTGGAACCTCCTGACTGCCGAATGCAAAGGGAATTCAGCCCAATTCCAACTGTGCCAGGATAAAGTCCCATTGCTAGCAGCTGTGTGAGTACAATATCTTCAGAAGCAGAATAACATTTTGGACAATCTCTCAATTTTTCCTTTTGTCATTAGTTACACAAATATTTGGACAAGGTTCTTTAACGTGAAATTGCAGAAAGTCTGTGTGTGTGTGTGTGTGTGTGTGTGTGTGTGTGTGTGTGTTTTTAGAACGGGAAATATCGAGTCTTTGTTTGCAATATCCAGTTTGCCATTCAGCATTCCATCATAGTTGGAGTAGCGTTGCTCTGGATCATAAACGTGCTATTTGAGCAGATTATAGAAACTAGCCTGACTTGTTCCTAAAACTGACCCTGACCCAGTCTGAGACCAATATCATCGGCCACATCACCGACCTGGTTACATTTAACATTTGTGAACAGTGGAGGAGTGGGACTAGAAAAGGAGACAGTGACCCAAAAAGCCGGGGAACTATAGACCGGTGAGCCTGATGTCGGTGGTGGGTGAGTTGTTGGAGGGGATTCTGGGGGATAGCATTTACATACATTTGGGAAGGTAAGGGCTGATCGGGGTAGACAACGTGGCTTTCTGCATGGGAAATCATGGGACATTAATTTGGTTGAGTTTTGTGAAGAGTTGATACAGAAGATTGATGAAGGCAGTTTGGTAGATATTGTCATTATGGACCTCAGCAAGGTGTTCATAACATTCCGATTGGTAGGCAGATTAGTAAGGTTCGGTCACATGGGATACAGAAGAAGCTCATCACAATTGGCTTGAAGGAAGAGGGGTATTTTTCAGCCTTGAGGCTTGTGAGCAGAAATTATACACTTAATGGTAAGGGCCTGGTGAGTGTTCTGAAACAAATGGACATAGGGCTGCAGGTACCTTGTTCCTTGAAAGTGGAGTCGAATGCAGACAGTGCAGTACAGAACACATTTTACACATTTGCCTTAATCAGTCAGAGCATTGAGTATAGGGGTTGTGGTGGCATGTTGCATCTGTTCAGGATGTTGGTGAGGCCACTTTAAGAATACTGCGTACAACTCGGTTTTCTGCAGAAAAGATTTACACAGATGTCCCAGGACTGGAGGTTTGCGCTTTAGGGAGAGGATGATTAGTTTGAGGTGTTTCCACCTGGAGTGTCAGAGCTTGAAGGGTAACATTATAGAGGTTTATATAATCATCAGGGACATAGATATTCTGAACAGATATGTTCTGCTCCCCAGGGTAGGGGACTCCAGAACAGGAGTGCATAGTTTGAAGAGGTGAGGACAAATGACTTAGAAGGGACCTGAAGATAAATGTTTCACACAGAGAGTGGTGTGTGTACCGAAAGTGCTGTCAGAGGAAGTGGTGAAGGCAGTTACAATCGCACATTTAAAAAGTATCTGAAAGAGGAGGGATATTGGCCAAACGCTGGTAAATGGGACTGGATCAGATGTGATATCAGCTCGTTGTGAACAGATTAGACTAACAGGTCTATTTCTGTTCTGCATGACACTGATTCTATAAGAGGGATGACAAAAAATTCTGAAAGTAATGTCCAAATCAGAATCCTCTTCACTGGAAGTTTATCATGCCTCTATGTTCACATTGATTGACAGTTATGTTAGTGAAATATTTGACAGAGAACTGAGTCATGGATAATGGGACGCAGACAGGAAAGTGGGGCTGAGACCACAACCTGATCAGCCACAATCTTAGTGCCTGGTGGAGAAGGTTCAACGTATCTAATGACTCACTTCTGTCCCTCAATCCCATGTTTCTGTGTTCCATTCAGACCATTAAACCTGTTCGGCAGGAGCATTTAGAGGCTACTTACTTCTATAACCTGGTGCACAGAAACCGAGGAGATCATTCGGCCCTTTAAGGGTGTCCCACACGGTTTGAGGTGATTTGAGAAGTGTACTTATAAAACCCAAGCTGGGTATGAAAGAGGCCCCTCATCTCTCTGTACAGAGCTTCCTCTCTCTGAAACTTGTGCTCTATTTCTTGGTCATATTGTAGACCCAAATTCACTATGAATACAGCCCCCATACCTCACCCAGCGATGGCTCACAAAATCCTCTTGTCTCCCTGACGGCAACATTCAATAACAGAACATTCATGAAAATATCACCCACTAACTTTCCAATAACAGAACGTGAGAACATCAGACACTGGGGCAGGTCGTTCACTCCCCAACCCTGCCTTGCCCTTCACTAAGATCATGACGGATCTGCTCTCGGTCTGAAATCCTCTTTCAAACCCAATTCCTCATCGCCCTCAACTCTCTGTCAGGTCATTATCCATCTACCTCCTCTTCAATTACTTTCAGTCATCTGGCTCCGCGAACACTGTTGAGAAGAGAAACCCTGACATTCAATGCCACCTGTTTGAAGAAACCCCTTGCTGCTCCTATACCATGGCCTATTGATATGAACAAAAGAGGTTGACACAAGGGGTGAGGTAAAAATGATTGACCCTGATATCAAGGCTTCTGTTGACATCAAGGAGCTGAACAAATCTGAACTTAATGGAATCAGAGAAAACTCTCCAGTGTTTGGAGTCAAACATGGCACAAAGGAAGATGTTCATCATCTCAGTCCTGGGTCACCTCTGTGGGAGATCCTCAGGGTAGCTTCCTCTTCACAAACATCTTCAGCTGCTTCATCAATGTCTCCCCACCCTCACTCTCCCCGCCATAAGATCAGAAGTGGGGATGGTCACCTAGGATTCCACAATGTTCAGAATAATTTGACGCCCCCGTCAGCTCCTGAACTGGACTGCGTCCATGTGCAGCAAGACATGGACTCCATTGAGGCTTGTGCTTTTAAAGAGTCTGTAACATTCATATAAAGGACTGTCTGACACTACACATTGCCACAGTAAACTAAGAGTTCATTCCGCACCTTACACTGGTTTCACAGGAATATGAGGAGGTCATTCAACCCATTGACACTATTAGAGAAGAACAGGGACAGCCCATTCAGTGCCTCCAACATATTACTCAAGAAGGGAAGGATTCTAGTGTGATGGGCCACACCAGAGCCCCTCGACAATATTTGAAGGCGGTAGCCTAGACTCTAATGTTTTCTTATTTTAAAGAAAATGTAAAATGTCTGTTCCAGATGCAATGTTACTGGACAAACAACTCGGTGTGAAGCATAACCCCATTTGCTTAAATACGATAGATGAAATAAAACCAAAGAAAGAAGAATTTAGAATAATGTATTTATATTGGACAAGTTAACAGAACAATAGATCTAGGAACTAATACTAATGAACTGTTCCAATACTGGAAAATCACATGAACACAGCCCTTGGAAAAAAGGAATATTCAGACACTGAATGACACAAATATTTCTCCAATTCAGGATTTAAAAACAGCACCAAGAGAAAATTCATAGAGAGGAGCTGCCAGGAGACATTCACTAAAACTTTCAACTCGGTGGAGACCCCAATAATTTCTGATGTCAATGAGAAACCGAAACCCAGAAATCCTAATCTGTGAAAGCTGACCACACCCATTCCATCTGCATTAAAATAAACCCAAGGCATCACTAGTTGTTTATTCAAGTGGTCCTAACTAGCCAGCTTGGGAACGGTCATTCAATCTCTCTCTTAAAATAAACCAGAACAAAATAACCTCTTAAAGCTACAGCATCATCACACTAGTCAGCACATCGAGCTGTCATTCAGGAACCAGGGGTAACACAATCAGGCCTTTGACCCAATCGGACGAGGAAGAAGCCAGTCAGTCCCTTGAGTGACTTACACAGGAACAGTAGGAGGCCATTCCCACCTCAATGCACTTACACGGGGCAGAATGAGGTAATTGATGCTGATTCCTGATGAACGGTTTATGCTCGAAACGTCGATTCTCCTGCTGTGCTTTTCCAGCAAACCACTGTCTACTCTGATCTTCAGCATCAACAGTCCTCGCTGTCTCCTAATTGATGCTCTAACATGATGACCAAGTGGAGCAGAGGCTGCACACACAGACTGCTCCACGTTGTTCCTCGTAGCTCCGTCTGTCATGATACACACGTGGGACTTTAACGTGGTTTTCTCGCGGTGAGGAGGGAAGACATATGTCTTGTGTGAAGTTACAAGAAGGCTCCTTCCATCTCCGGGAAGCCAGCCTGGTGTTCTCTATGTAGGGTGGATGCTGATGGGAATGGCTACCTGTTTCAGATGGAAGGTATTGTGGCTGCTGTTGGGGATTGTGAGCAACCTGACGTTCAGTTCGGGTTCACACGCCGACTACACAATAACGTGGGGAGAGTTAATTAAGGCATATAAACTATTAGGAAAGTCACGTTAGACTGATGGATGGACTCTCTAAATTCAAATAATGCTGATCTTGTTCATGTTGATCTTGTCTAGTGCACATCCTGTTCAATGTAACCGTTATGCCTTACTCTGTCCAAGTCTATTTCCACCCTATGATCTGTCTGGCCATGTTTACTATGATCTGCCTCCACTGCTCATAAATAAAGTGTTTCCCTGTACTGAGGTACACGTGACAATAAATCAAACCAATAACTCCTGGGTAAAGTATGGAATTTCTGTTTTGGAAATAAGAGACCCCTGCCACTCCTCATGTTTCAGCATCACCATTTTTTCGTCTATCACACTCTGCAGGTTAAACACTCAGTTTCCTCACTCTATCCTCATGTTACCATCATCCGTGTCTATGGTACGGGAACCATTCCTTACAAAGGACATCAAATCTGTACAGAATGCTCCAAATGCTCTCTCAGCAAGGTTCTACAACAGCTGAAAGATGGCTTCACTTATGTACTCGAAACATCTTACAATGAAGGACTGCATACCATTGACTGCACCCATTACTTACACAGGGTTTGATTCGGAGCAGTCAGCATAGACAGCATAGATCATGCTTCCCAAATTTCTTAGAGTGCTTTGATGAGGTTTGATAAGTTTCCAAATGGCAGGCTGCTCAGGAAGGTTACAACATGTAGAATGCGTGGGAACTGTCCAATTGGATACACAGTTGGCTTGATGGTAGGAAGAAGTGGGTTTAGTGGAAAGATGTTTGTCAGACTGGAGGCTGGGTCCATAGCTGTTTGGTATCTATGATTTGGTTGAGAATGTACAAGGTATGATTAATAAGTTTGCAGATGACATTAAAGTAAGTGGGAGCATGATCAGTGAGGAATATTATCAGAAATTGCAGCAGGACCTTAATCAGTTGGGGAAATGGGCCGAGAAATGGAATTTAATATAGAAGCGTGAGGTCTTGCATTTTGGAAATTCAAATCAAGATAGGAGTTTCATGGTGAATGGGAGGGCCTTAAGGGGTGCAGGGGGCAGAGAGACCTTGGTGCTCAGGTGCACGGTTCCCTGAGAGTGGAGTCACAGGTAGACAGGGCAGTGAAGAAGGCATTTGGCACATTGGCCTTCATCAGGCAGGATATTGAGTATAGAAGATGGGAATTTATGTTGCAGTTATACAGGACTTTGGTAAGGCCACACTTGGAGTATTGTGTTCAGGTTTTGTCACTTTGTTTAAGGGAGGATGTTATTAAATTAGAAAGAGTACAGAAGAAATTTACAAGGACGTTGCCAGGACCCAATGATCTGAGTTATAGGGAGAGGTTGGACAAGATAGGACATTTTCTTTAGCGTGTAGGAGACTGGGGGAGTTGTTATAGAGCTGTATAAAATCACGAGGGGTATGGATAGGGTTAATGGTCTCAGTCTTTTTCCAAGGTGTAGAGAATCAAGGACGAGAGAGGATCAGTTTAACGTTAGAAGGAAAGGAATAAAAGGGAACCTGAGGGGCCACTTCTTTCCACAGAGGCTGGCACGTGGATGAGCTACTCGCAGATGTAGTTGAGGGGGGTAAATTAACAACATTTCAAATGCATTTGGATAAATATTTGGATAGGAAAGGACTGGAAGGATATGGGCCAACTGCAGGGAAATGGGGTGAGCGTGGATGGACATTAATAAGGTGGAGTCGAATCCCTCTGTTAATTAAAACCAAACACCCAGAAAAGCTCACCTCATCTCGTAATCTGTTAAAATATGAGTGACACAGACCTCCTTTTAAACAAAAATTAACAAGTTAGTTTCTTAACCTTAATAGTGAACACTAAACAACAACTATTCACAAATACAAGTCCCTCTTAGCTACTTACTATCTGACTCGAACTCTGTAAAAATATGTTGTTCCAACAACCAACATATTAAACATTACAATCTTAAGACCATACATTCTCTATCTTCCCCGCTGTCTTCACTCTTTCAGCTGCATCTCCCTGGGTCATTTTTTTTTGTTGCAAATAGGTTTGCATGAACATGTGTCTTTGAGAGAGACTGTTTGAGATGGCCAGTTAGCACTCCTGCTCTACAGCAGTTGCTCTACTGTTGGATGGCAGCAGCTCTCCCTCCAGTGTTCAACATGCTGGGTTCATATACTCTCCATGATACAATAATTCTCATAATGTGATTGCTGTCCAGGTGTCCAAACAATAATATTCAGATTCTGTTGGCATCTGGTATCCTTAGCGTTATTTAAACTCTTAGGTTACATTTGAATGGCTGTCAAAACAGCAACCAAAACTCAGGAATCCATTTCTCAGCTAATGGTGACATGTGGAACAGTGTGACCTTCAGCTGGCATCTGTGGCTTTAATTTCTATTCAGCAAAACCCGATCTGTCTTAAAGTGTCCATACATGTTTTTCTCTTCATAACATCTCCCCGCTTCAGAAAATAAAATGAACTAGCAGAATGAAAAGATGGCTACATTTGTTTTCCTCTAATTCTTAATCCCAATTTTATGAAATACCAAAGTGTTAATCTCAGTTATATCATTCATATTAATTCTACACATCAATGCAACACTGGAATAAGTCAAAACTTATCTACACTTTTTCCTTTAAATCCACGAAAACACATCTGCTATCACATTGTAGGAGCCACAGCATGTCCATTTTGTAAGTTTAAAGTCGGTAAGGTAAGACTCCAATGAAATAGTCTCATATTCTGGTCTTTAAGTATTCCAAACAATGCGAGAGATTTGTCGTTGTCCACAACTATCTCCGACAATTTGTTTGTCATATACACATTAAAATATTGTCAGGCCAGTGTGGAACTTAATCATTCTTGTGCAATAAGTAACCTATCGGGGTCTCCATTTTAATTTTATGATTTTATCTTTAAGTTAATAACGTTCAACAATATATTCTGATTCATTTTCTCTGTGTGTGCATGTGTATGTGTGTGTATATATCTCTGTTGTACGTCCATTAGCCTTTCAGGACGGAACACCTCTGCCTGTTCAGGTTTTTCCTGCACTGTCACATCAAACAGGGTGTCAGTTCACTGAGCATCAACTCATTTGTCTTTTTCGTTCGTTTTTCCTTCCTGCTGTAACTTATGAAAGTGGGATCTTGTTACTACACAGTCTGGAAAAAATCCTGGGTAATTTTCTTTTAACTCACCAATTCCCTAGTCAGCCTTTGGCTTCTCCACCACAAGGGGTGCCTATCCCATCTTGCCTCCTGTTAAATCGTTCCCAAGAACAAACTGTATTCCAGGAACTGACACTCTGTTACTCACTGTGGTAAACTATTGTGAGCTACTGTTCGCTTTGTAGAGTGTGATCGTCCCTTCTCCCAATTGCTATCCCTCACAGGATGAAATTCTTGCCAGAGGCTAAATTTCATCACATGCCACAATGCATATTTGCCTGCCATTTCTGCCATGCTTCTCACTTATGAATTTTCTATTCATTCACTTGAATTTTTACTATCTCTGGAAGTAAGTCTTTTAAAATCTCCAACAGAGTAATCTTCCTTCAAGTCTCACAGGTCTTATCCATTTTTAAGGCCAGCACCCACCTGTCAAAATGATTGTGGTTAATTCTTTCAATCTCAATGTAAGTCTGACCTGGTTCCTCTCTATTTTTCTGAACTTCTGTCTATATGCTTCCAGTACCAATTCATAACCAATCAAAGTAGCCAATTAGACATATTGATCATCTCTTGATCCCTCATCTGACATTGCTGCACATCTCTCACCAGCTGTGCCCACCAGCTTAATCTTAAGTAGCATTACCCACAAATTCACTGGACACGTCATCTGCCTAGTTATTTTTCCAAACGAAATAAAAAAAGGTTTTGACATTTTTCTCACCGACATATGACAAGTTACTAACCTAGTTGTATACATCCCTACGTTCTCCCTTCATCTCCATCCTGTTCATTTAACTTTCTTGTCGATTTCCCAACTTCTGAATTTCAAATCCCCTCTCTCTTTCTTTTTCCTGTCTTTCTCTTTCGTCTCTCTCTGTTTCCGTTCCTTTATTTATCTTCAAACTCCAGGTGCCACATTTGCAATTTAAGTTTTTATAACTCTACTGCAGTTGCCCATTTCTCTGATCCATCAAAGTGCTTAACCAACTCCATTACAATTTCAGCTTCCCTTTTCTCCCCGGTTAAACCCATTTCCAACCTATTTGCTAATTCTAAAAAAAAAGTCCTCCTTCTGTCTTTCTGAACTTTCTTTGAAAATTTGGGAACCTGTTTCGTTGATGGTAAATGTTCATCTTGGAGTTCAGTTACTTGTGGTGTTCCACAAGGATCTGTTTTGGAACCATTGCTGTTTGTCATTTTCATAAATGACCTAGAGGAGGGCTTGAAAGCAGGGTGAGAAGTTTGTGGATGACACGAAAGTCGGTGGAGTTGTGGACAGCAAAGAAGGATGTGGAAGGTTACAGCGGGATATAGATAAGTTGCAGAGCTGGACAGAAAGATGGCAAATGGAGTTCAATGTAGCTAAGTGTGAAGTCATTCACTTTGGTAGGAGTAACAAGAAGATGGATTACTGGGCTAATGGTAGGCTACTTGGTAGCGTGGATGAGCAGAGGGATCTTGGTGTCCATGTACACAGATCTCTGAAAGTTGCCAACCAGGTAAATAGTGCTGTGAAGAAGGCATATGGCGTACTGGGCTTTATTGGTAGAGGAATTGAGTTCCGAAGTCCTGAGGTCATGTTGCAGTTGTATAAGACTCTGGTGCGGCCTCATCTGGAGTATTGTGTGCAGTTTTGGTCGCAATACTATAGGAAGGACGTGGAGGCATTGGAACGCGTGCAGAGGAGGTTTACCAGGATGTTGCCTGGCATGGTAGGAAGATTGTATGAGGAAAAGCTGAGGCACTTGGGGCTGTTCTCATTGGAGAAAAGAAGGTTTAGGGGAGATTTGATAGAGGTGTACATGATGATTAGGGGTTTAGATCGGGTTGACAGTGAGAACCTTTTTCCGCTAATGGAGTCAGCTGTTACTAGGGGACACAGCTTTAAATTAAGGGGTGGTAGGTATAGGACAGATGTTAGGGGTAGATTCTTTACTCAGCGGGTTGTGAGTTCATGGAATGCCCTGCCAGTAGCAGTGGTGGACTCTCCCTCTTTATGGTCATTTAAGCGGTCATTGGATAAGCATATGGAGGTTATTGGGCTAGTGTAGGTTAGGTAGGCTTCGGTCGGCGCAACATCGAGGGTCGAAGGGCCTGTACTGCGCTGTATTTTTCTATGTTCTATGTTCTATGTAGTGTTAAAAGCCATTTCCCTCATTTTTCGTTTAACCAACCACAAGTTACAACATTAAACGAATTTTCCCACTGGTTTTATTTGAAGATCAAAATCATTAATTGCAATGAGTTGGAATTTGCTGGGAGCTGTTGTATCTCAAATCTGTTCAAGTCTGTCCAAATGGCATATGGCAAGGCCCCAAACTGTTATGACATCAATGTCGAACCCCTCTGTTAATTAAAACCACACACCTAGAAAAGCTCACCTCACATCATAATCTGTCAAAACGTGAGCAACAGAGAACTCCTAAATTCCACTAATAAACAAAAAAATAACAATTTATATGTGTGCAAGTTAGCTCACTGAGTATGTTTTCAGAAGTTTCATCACCATGACTAGGTGACATCATCAATGAGAGTATCTGCTGAAGTGCTGGTAGTATCTCCCGCCTCTCTATTTATAGATCTTGGTTTATTAAAGTGGGTGATGTCATTTCCGGTTATTTTAACAAGAGAATGTAGACAGAATCTAAATTGATGCGTTTATTGATGGACTTCTGGTTAGAATATCATTCCTCTAAAAAGGTCCTTGCGTGTCTTAGTATGTGTGTGTGCTTTGTCCCAGTCAAAGTGGTGCCCTTCTTTGTCTGTATGTATGGAACATAGTGATAGTGCGTCATGTCTTTTGGTGGCTAGTTGGTGTTCATGTATCCTCGTAACACAACAACAGGACAGTTTCAATGGTGGAAAAGTGGTTTTATACATACTGTTTAATCAATGTGTGTGCAGATAAGTCGCATTTTTCATATGTGCACAACATATTGTAAATTAACAACAGAGACACAGTTAACGAAAAATGATGCATTAAAACATGATTTGATCATCTCAACGTTCCCTCCTTTTCTGGGATTCCCAACTCTAATCTCCCATTCTTACCAGGATGTTTGCTCCAAAGTCTTGATTCTGGTGTCCCAACTTATTTCAGTTAATCCCCTTTCTACCGGACTTCAATATGTTGGCCTGCTGAGTTCTTTCCAAAGCCAGTGTCTGTCATATTATTGGAGATATATATTCTGGCATCATACTCAGCATTTGAAATATGACTCTGTTGTACATGCACTGTACAAAGGACCACAGCACACAGGCATTGCCAAAACATTGGGGGATGTTCATCTACTTATTTCAAGAACGTAGTTTTCTCACTTTCCACATCTCCATATCTATATCCTCTCTCTCGTTCTCCCTTTGTATCTAGTTAAGAAACCCACCAATTATTCTTCGTGTCCCATCTCCCAAAACTCCTTCTTTCAGTTTATATCTAACGCTCTCTTCAAGATGTGACATGATTATAATTAAGCAATGTTACTACAAATACACGCGGTCGTAGCTGGCCAGCGTTAATTGGAAGGAAAGCAGAGCAGGATTGACCATGGAGCAGCAATGGGAGGAGGCTCTGGGGATAATTCGGAAGATAATATCAGAAATGCAACCCCAAGAACTTGAAACATACTCATGGGAGAACAAGGCAGCCATGAGTGATAAGGCATCAAACCAAAAGAGAAAACATACAATGTGGTGAATATAATTGGGAATCCAGAGAATTCATTGGCCCTGAAACTACATAACTCTGGCATCACTGACACTACAGAGCTCTTATTCATGGTTAGGGAAAGGAACAGAGGAAAAACATTCACTTTAAACACAGAAGATGGTATTTCTCAAGGTAAAAGATTCAGGTGATTTAAACATTTGAATTAAGATCAGTTAAATGCTTTTGCAGAATGTATCAGATTGGAAGCATGACCCGAGGAGATAGACCCTCAGCAGAATTAGAGTTTGAAAATGGAAGTATTGCCACAACAGAAACCAGGTAAGGTCACTGAGTGCAGGGCTGATGGGTGAATAGGTCTCAATGAGAATTGTGGAACGGGCAGCAGAATTGCATTGCAGGTATTGCAGCTGGAAACTGCGTATTCATGTAGTGCTGTAGACCACAGCAGCTGGAGAAGCAGACATGCATTCAGCCACAACCTGTAACTTTATTCCAGGATAACACCTCAGTCTGTCATTACCATCAACACCATCTATGACTCAGTGACGAGTGTGGGTGAACATGTCAGAGTCAGAATCACATGAACCTTAACCTGATGCTAACACATTAAAGCTACCAGACTTGACCAACAGATCTGAACGAAGCCCTGCAGTCCTGCCACATTCAGTTATAAATGGTGATGGACGATTAAACAAATGACTGGAGGAGAGGGCTCCACAAACATCCCCATCCTAAATAATGGAACAGACCTGCACATCAGTGTAAAAGAGAAGGATGTTTTATCTGCACAATCTTCTGCCAGAAGTGTTGAATCGATGATACACCTTACCATCGTCACGATGCCCTCAAAATCACAGATGCCAGTCTTCAACTAATTTGATTCGTGGCACGTGAGATGAAGAAACAACTGAACAGAGCAGATACGACACAGACAATGGGTCCTGACTCCATTTCTGCAATAGACTGAAGACTTGTGCTGCACAACAAGCCGTGTCCCTGGGGAAGCTTTTTCATTACAGCTCCAACTTTGACATCTCCCTGGCAATGTGGAAAATTACTCAGCTAAGTCCCATCCCCTAAGACAGGAATAATTACAATCTGACCAATTACCACCTCCTCAGTCCCATCACGACCGTCAAATTAGTGGGAGTTATTTTTGGCAGAGGTGTCAAGCAGCACAGAAATAACGTGCTCAGTGTGGTTTCCGACAGGTCCCCATGTGGAGATGGTGCTGTTGTGGAAATGTCACTGGATTATTAAGCCAGACCAGGCTAATGATCTGGCAGCGGGAGGAAGTTAAAGACAATTAATAAAATATTGAGATCTAAAATCTGGGGTCAGTAACAATGACCTTGAAACCAATATGGATTGTAAACAGAATTTCCTTCTCCAATGTACTTTTAGGAAGTAAATCTCCCATGATTTCCTGGTTTGGCCTAAAAGTGACTCCAAAGACCCTGACATGTGATAAACATTTCAATGGTCTCTGAAACGGCCAAGCAAGGCACTCACTTGTATCAAACTACTCAGAGGTCTGAAAGGATGAAACCGGACAGAACATCCGGCCTCAGCAGCAATGTGGGAAAAGGGAATGGGAACACAGTCCTGTCGACCCTGCAGAAACCTCCTTACTAACACCTGAGAGCTTGTGACAGCATTTTACAGAGCTTTTCCACAGACTGCACAGAAACATCGGGAATGGAAAACACATTTGGCCTCCCCATTCTAAGTTCATGGAAAAAAAATCTCCTCAATATACTTACCCCACACGATATACATATCTGTTAATGTGAGTAACCTTGGGAAGCTATAAAATAGGCGGTGCAGTAGTATGTTTGGTTCATCGAGTTGCTAACCAATTCAATATAATTTCCATACCATACTCCTGCTCTCCCACCATCCCTTTACTGTCTCTAAATCCGTATTTATATTCAGTGACTCGGTTTCCAGGTGCGAACGAATTCCCCAGGTTCCCCAGTCAGTGAGTGCAGATATTTATTATCATCTCAATGCAGAGTGACTGCCTGTACCTAATACTGTGGCCCCTTGTTTTAGAAGTCCCAGCCAGGGGAATTATCATCGCTGCTTCCAATCTGTCTCACTTTGTCAGAGTTTTGTAAATTTCACTGAGATCTCCACTTATTTTCCTAAACCCCATGGAATACTGGCCCAGTCACCCCAAACTCTGCTCTCACAACAAGCCTGTCATCCCAGAGATCAGTCTGGTCATCCGTCACTGCTCTCCCTCAATGTCAGGTTTTCCTTTATTAGGTAAGGAGACCAAAACTGCACACAATACTGCACAATGTTCGAGATGATATCTTACCAAGGCCCTGTACAGCTGCACTGAGACACCCTTTCTCCTGGACTCACATCCCCCTGAAATGAAGGTCAGGCACCATTTATCTTCCTCACTGCTTTCTGTTTCTGCAATATTGCTTTCAGCGACATATGTACAAGGATATGCAGATCCTTTTCCGTGTTATAGCTCCCCACTTGGTGGGTCTGTGTACACTGGTCAGCGTGTCAATGCCATGCCCAGTATTGACTTCTGGTTACAGAACTCACTGCGCTGCAGGGACCTCAGAGGTTGATGCAGAAGGAAACAACAAAAAGGAGCATATGGCCCTTTGTAAAGCAACGTGTTTCAACCAATCCTTTTCAAATTGTAGGATTCCAGTTTATCATTTCCACCAAAGGGCACACCGTCACCTCTATCCACATTGTTCTCCATCTGTCACGTATTTACCCATTCACTCCATTTGTCTTAGTCTTCTTGGTGATTTTTTACATCCTCCGCACCCACTCACAATCCCACATCCATTAGTGCTATCAGCAGGCTGGGATGTATTGCATCTGATTCCAGCAACCAAATATTTAAAGGACATTGTGAACAGCTGGGCCCCAAACACCGATCTCTGTGATACCTCAGCAACCGTCCTCTGTTAATTTCTATTTCTGTATTTCGTCAATCTGGGTGTCACTGGCTGGGCCAGCATTTATTGCCTGTCCCTAGTTGCTCTTGAGAAGGTGGTGGTGAGCTGCCTTGTTGAACACTGCAGTCCACCTGCTGTGGTTGACCTCCAATGCCATTAGGGAGAGAATCCCAGGATTCTGACCCAGCGACTGTGAAGGCACGGTGATATATTTCCAAGTCAGGATGGTGAATGGCTTGGAGGGGAACCTAAAGATGATGGTATTTCCATACATCTGGAGCCCTTGTCCTTCTAGATAGAAGTGGTCATGAATTGGGAAGATGGTTTCTGAGGATCTTTGGTGAATCATTTCATTGCAGCATGTGGATAGTAAAACACTGCTGCTGCTGCGCTTTGATGGTGGAGCATTGTGGGTGAAGGGACAGTCAAACTGGCTGCTTTGTCCTGGATGGTATAAAGCTTCTGGAGTGTTGTTGGGGCTGCACTCATCCAGGAAAACTGGGAGTCTTCTGTCACACTTCTGACCTATATTGTATTGACATGCATTGTAGATGATGGACAGAATTTTGGAAATCAGGATGTGAGTTACTCGCCGCAGTTTTCCTAGCTTCGCACCTGCTCATATAGTTACAGTGTTCATGTGGGGAGACCAGTGAGTCTCTGAGCAATGATTACCCACCAGGACTTTGATACTGGGGGATTCAGTGAAAGTACCACCATTAAATGCCAAGGGGCAGGTTAGATTGTATTTTATTGGTGATGGTCATGGTCTGGCATTCGTGTGGGCTGAACATTACTTGCCACTTGCCAGCCTGGATACTGTCCAGATCTTGTCGTGTTTGAACATGGACTGCTTCCGTATCTGAGGAGCCACAAATGTTGCAGAACATTGTACAATCATCGGCGAACATCCCCACTTCTGACCTTAACATGAAGGGAAGGTCATTGATGAAGCAGCCCTGAAGAAGTTTCTGTTCACTGCTCGAGGGACTCCTACAGACATGGAGCTGAATTGACTGACCTTCATCAACCATGACCATCTTCCTACGTTTCAGGTATGATTCTAACCAGCCGGGATTTTGCCTCTGATACCCATTGAATCCAGTGTTGCTAAAGCAGCTTGATACCACACAAGGTCGAAGGCAGCCTTGAATTAAAGGGCTATCACTCTCACCCTACCTCTGGAATTCATTTCTTTTGTCCATGTTTGAATCAAGGTAATGAGGTTAGCAGTTGAGTGGCCCTGGTGGAGCCCAAACTGGGCGTCATTGACAGGGTATTGATGAGCAGGTTGCTGCTTAAAAGCACTGAGACCTTCCACCACTTTACTGATGATCGAGAGTAGACTGATGGAGTTGTAATTGGCCGGATTGGATTTGTTCTGCTTTTTATATACAGGAGATACTTGGGGTAATTTTCCACATAATCAGGAAAAGCCATTGTTGTAACTGTATTGAAACAGTTTGGCTAGGGGAGTGGCAAGTTATGGAGCACAAGTTTCCAGTACTATTGCCAGAATGTTGTCAGAGTATGGACCCCATAGAGTATCCCGTATCTCCTACCGTTTCTGGATATCGCGTGGACTGAATCGAATTGGTTGATGACTGGTAACTGAATTGCTGAGGACCACTGGAGGGGGCTGAGATGGATCATCCACTCAGCATTTCTGACTGAAAGTTGTTACGAGTGCATCAGCCTTATCTTATACACTGAAGTGCTGGGCTCTTCCATCATGGAGGAAGGTGTTATTTGTGAAACCTCTTCCTCCAAAGAATTGTTTAATTGTCTCCAACGTTTCTCGACTAGATGTGGAAGGACTGCAGAGCTTAGATCTGAACCGTTGCTTGTGGGATCACTTAGCTCTGTATATCACTTACTGCTTATGCTGTTTGGCCCACGAGTAGTCCTGTTTGGTGGCTTCACCAGGCTGACACTTCATTGGCAGGTTTGCCTGGTGCTGCTCCTGCCATCCTGCACATCCACTGAAGCAATGTTGATCCTCTGGATTGATGGTAATTGTTGCGAGGGGGATATGCCAGGTCATGAGGTTGTGTGGCTGTACAATTCTGCACCTATAGATGAACCACAGCACCTTATGGACACCTAGACTTGAACTGTTAGATCTGTTCGATGTCTGCGCTATTTCGCACTGGGACAGTGAATGTTATTCTCAATGTGCAGGTGTGACTTTGTCTCCACAATGACTATGCGGTGGTCACTCTTAACGATACTGTCATAGGCAGATATTTCTGCAATTGGCAGATTAGTAAGGCTGTGGTCAAGTGTATATTTCCCTCTTGTTGGTTCCTTCACTGCCTGCCGCAGAACCACTCTAGCAGTTATATCCTTTAGGACCCAGCCTTCTCGATCAATAATGCTGTAGCTGAGATACTGTTGGTGGTGAACATTGAAATACCCCACGCAGAATGCTACCCTCAGTGCTTCCTCCAAGTGTTGGTCAGCATGGAGGAGTACTGATACATCAGTTGAGAGATGCTGGTACCTGGTAATCAGCAGGAGGTTTCCTTTCCCAAATGCAAACTAATGCCATGGGATACGGAGTCACTGTTGAGGACTCCAAGAGCAATTCCCTTCTAACTGCATCCCACTGTGCCGCCACCTCTGCTGTGTCCATCCTGCTGATGAGATAGGACATATCCGGGGAAGGTGATGGGGTGTCTAGGTCATAGTCATACTCACAGAATCATACCTTAGAGACAATGTCAGGCTGTTGCTTGATGTGTCTCTTTGTTTCTATTCACTGTTTAGTGCCAGCTGTCCCATTCTCGAAACATGTCCATATATTAGCCCCAATACACTCAGATTTGATATTGCAAATTGGGCTTAGAGCTTTACCAACATTTTCCTAAAAATCAAAATGTTTTACATCCATTACTGCTCTTTCATTTGTCAGCCAGTCTGCTTCTCAAACATAATTCCCATTTCATAAATCGATGTTAGTGTTGTCTGTGACTATTACTTTCAGCCACAATAATTTCTGCTAAACCATTTACTTACTACGTTCTATGTTCCACGTACTCTATCATTTTCCCACATCAGACTTGGTTTTCCTTATATTGTTAAAAAGTTTTGTGAAGACAGAACTGAAGTAGTGGCTTCATAGTTCTGCCATTTCCCTGTTCCCCATTCTCCATTCTCTGGTTCCAAACTGTAAGGAAACTACACTTGTTTTCTCATATTTCTCACATTGACATAATTTAACAAGCTATTACAGTTCACACTTATAACCCTTATGAATATAACTCTTCAGAAACCCATCAATTCCTGCCTTAAAATGCTCCAATAATTGACCTTCCACATGGTACACTCACAGGAGCAAAGACTCTGTGCCGACAGAAGTACAGCACGATCTATATTAGTCCCACTTTCTACAGCAGTCCCATAGCCTGGAATGTTAAAACACTTCCAAGTGCTTACCCAAGTACTTTTTAACGATTGTGAGGTTACTCGTGATAATTCCCCTCTCAGGAAGTAATCCCAGAAGCCCACACATCGACGTGAAAAAATGTTTAAATCATCTCTGAACCTCAAACTTTTCACTTTAAAAGTGTGCTCCTTTGTTCTTGACCCTCTGACTAAAAGGAACAGCTGCTGTCTATCCCCCCTGTCCGTGTCGCTTATAATCTTACCCTTCTGAATCACTGACTCCTCAGCTTTCTCTGCTCCAAAGTAAACAACCCGAGCTTATCCAGCCTCTCTCCATAGCTGATATACTCTTCCCCAGGGAACATCCTGGTGAATCACCTCTGCACTCCCTCCAGTACAATCACATCCTTCCTGGAATGTGGCTCCCAGAGCTACATACAGTATTCCATTTTGGCCGAACCAAAGCCCTGTATAGGTCTTATATCTCCACCCTGATTAGGAAAGACAATACTCAAGGTCCAATTCTTAACTAGTTCATTAACCTGCCGAGCAGAAAGTGAAGACTGCAGATGCTGGAGATCAGTGCTTAAAACATGTGTTGCTGGAAAAGCGCAGCAGGTCAGGCAGCATCAAAGGAGCAGGAGAATCGTTGTTTCGACCATAAGCCCTTCATCAGGAATCTGCCCGAAACGTCAATTCTCCTGTTCCTTTGATGCTGCCTGACCTGTTGTGCTTTTCCAGCAACACATTTTTAAGCATTAACCTGTCCAGTCACATTCAGGGATGTGTGGAGAAGCACAATCTGAGCTTCCCATTGTGCTGCCATTCATTGAGTCCTCCCCTTCCTGGTTCATTCTCCGAAAGTGCATCACCTCATATTTATCAAGGTTACATTCTATCTGTTATTGATCTGCCCATCTGACCATTTCATCTGCATCTTCCTGTAACTTAAGGCCTTCCTGCTCACTGCGAACCAACTGGTCAATCTTTATATCAAACGTACACTTACTTATCACACCTCCCTGACTCTCCACCCAGCCCCCTCCACATTCACATTTGTTTTTGTTATGAATAACACAAACAATAAGGGACACATCACTGATCCCTGTGGTACACCAGGGGACACTGGTCTCCAGTCACACAAACAGCCTCACTACCCTCTGCCCCCTGCCACTAAGACAATTTACGTTGTAACTTGTCAAGTTATCATTTATATTGTGAGATTTTACATTATTTTTCAGTTTCCCAGCTGAAAATTTGTCAAAGGCTTTCCTATAAAGCTAAAGAATCGACCTCCTCAAACTAATTCAATCACATCTATTAGATGTCACTTCCTTCTGATAAAGTCATGATGGATTATCCCTGATCAGACTTGAGACTCTGATTGGAGTTCAATTTTCTCCTTCCCTATTTTCTCCAGTAGTTTCCTTGACAGTGACCTAACACCCGCTCGTCTATATTCCCTGGTCTATTTCTCCCACCCGAACTGTGAAGTGGAATCGTGTTAGCAGTTCTTCAGTTCTCTGGCACCTCCCCTATGGTCAGATCCTACTTAAATTATTCGGTCAGGGTTTTTCCTCCATTCACCCCAACCGCCGCCTGTGATACAACTCATTCAGACATGGAGATAGGTCCAAGTTTATACAGAACAAAGCCTCAAATCCTTTATCGTATTTTACATCAATCTGTTCAAGAGTTTCACCATCCATCTCCTTGAATTCTGTACTTGTCTTCTCCGTCTCGTAAGTAAAATAGATGTGATGGTCTCATGTAACAATCCATCAATGTTCTCCAGCTTGACACACAGATTGCTCCTCTGGTTTCTAATGGACACTAACTGTTTGCTAATTATTCTGCTCTACTTGTCCGTGTAGAATATCATGGGATTCTCCCAGATCTCGCCTACTTGTACTTCTCCATGTCCCTGTTATTCAGTCCCCTCTGTGTTTCTAAGTTTCACTGCAACCACCTCTCATGTTTCAAAACTCGAGATCACAGGGTGAGTTTCCACATCAGAAAATCTTGCCGTTTTAGGGATGAATCTGAATAATAACTTCTGCAGTTCCCCTGTAGTCAATATCTTATTTCTTAGATTGGGACTCTGAACAATACAAAATACTCTCATGAACACTCGATACAACTGGTGCATGACGTCTTCTATATTCCAATTCCGATCACCTGAATGTAAAACTATTTTTTTTCTTTGCTATTTTCATATGTTCTTCCTAATACCTCTCGCTTTAACTTTTCTTATGAGCTTACTGTGTGAGTTTTTAAAAAAATCTCATGAATATTCAACTCTACGTTATCCATTGGTTCTTCATTGCCTATGTCCACAAGAATCATCGTCAAACCATTCCAAAAAAAAGTTTGCCACTTCTGGTTTTCCTTTCATCGGTATATTCTCACCCTCCCAAGTTATGTTATTACCTTCTACATGTGTAGTCGCGTGTTCTTTGTAATCGAGTCCAACAGACACCTGACTGCGGATGACAAGATAACTGCTCTGTAGTTCACCCCTCTCCATCTTCATCCTTTCTTAAATGGTTGGATAATATTTGTAACCTTTGCCTTATACAGATTGGCTAAATGACTTTCGAGAATGTGTCGGAAGATAAAGTAAAAATCCGCGATGCAATCAACATGTCTATTGCTGATTCCTCAAAAATCCTTGTATGAAGTACATCTGGTCTGTCAGATTTATAAATATTCAATCCAGCTTTCTTTTCAAAGATGACCTCAACATTGATAAGAATAATCTTAGACCTTACTTACCCAAGTCCCATGGTCACTTGGTATTTCTGGAAGAATTTCTGGACATTCTTCCAATGAAGATAGACGCAAATAAACTGTTTCTTTTCCCTGAGATTTCTCTGTTCTCTGCAATAAACTATC
Source organism: Hemiscyllium ocellatum (assembly GCF_020745735.1). NCBI lineage: Eukaryota > Metazoa > Chordata > Chondrichthyes > Orectolobiformes > Hemiscylliidae > Hemiscyllium > Hemiscyllium ocellatum. The sequence goes on along the minus strand of NW_026869113.1, from coordinate 370,968 downwards.
CTGAACGCACACCAACTGTTCCACATTTGACCTTGTTTTCATTTTTTTTTCATACCTTGATAGATGCTTTTTAGCAGTCTTTATGTTTTTCTTTCGTTTGCATGCTTTTTCTCTTTTCAATTTCTTCTCAGTTTCTGGATCATCCTTTGCTGGGTCCTACATTTCTCTGAATCCACTGGATTACTACAACTTGGCATTTTTCTAAGCTGCTTCCTTTCATCAAATAGGTAAGTGAAGGTGCGGTTGAAAGTGATACTCGGAGAGGAGGGTGGACCAGATTGATAGCAAGGAAGGTGGACGCATAGGAATGTACAAAAGGGCGGTGCTGACTTGGAAGGTTGGAGTGGGATAGGGTGGGGTTAGGGGAAATGGGGAAATCCACTATGATCCCCTGTGTTTGGAGGGTCCCAAGGCAGAAGAGGAGGCTTTCTTCCTGCAGGGTTCTGGTGGCTCGGGTTTGGCGATGGAGCAGGTCCAGGACCCTCATGTCCTTGGCAGAGTGGGAAGGGGAGTTAAAGTGCTCAGCCACAAGGCGATGGAATTGTTCAATGAGGCTGTCCCAGAGATGTTCTCTGAAATGTTCCACAAGTTGACCTTCTGCCTCGCCAATGTAGAGAAGAACACATTGGGTTCAATGGATGCAGTAGATGAGGCGGTCTGTCTCCCTTCATCACCTATCACTTTCAACCCCACCTTCATCTACCTCCCGCAATCCCTGCTAATCTCCCCCCTGCCTCACCCCCCTTCTCATTTATCCCTCAGCCCCCTGGGCATATAAGCTTCATTCCTGATGAAGGCCTTATGCCCGAAACATCGATTTATCTGCTCTTAGTATGCTGCCTGACTGTGCTTTTCCATCACCACACTTCCCCTCTGATCCCCAGCATCTGTAGTCCCGACTTTCTCCTCACACCTTGTTGGCTTGCATGACTCATATTTATAACAGTTACTTCAAATAAAACAAAAACTGTCATGTTCTCAAACAGCATTAAAGAAAACCAGTACATTGTGATCACTGTTCCCAAAATGTCCTTTCCAGCAAATTTTTCAATTAGCTCTTCTGATCACTCAACACCAATTCCTAAATAACCTGATATCGAGCTCAGTGCTTAACATAATGCTCATGTAAACCATCTCACACGTGGTCATGAAATCCATTTTTCCCAGCATTAGCATTCAATTGGGTTAACAGAGTTTAGATATAACTTAAACAGTACATTATCACTGCAGTAGCCACAAATGTGTATAACTCATTTCCTGTTTTATAACATAACCAAAATATGTGTATTGCAGCTTTCACTTTGATATATAACTCCCATCAATGTTTGCTCCTCCTTGCTTTTTTTTAATCTCCACCTTACTAGATTCTGTGGAATCTGAGCGATGTGGGCTCTGGGGAGATTGATGGTAGAGATCATCTTGTCACATCATTTATGATCTTCTCAAACTTGAATTACTCCAGATCTCCCGTTATGCAGTGGAGTAGAGAAGGACAATGATCTTCCAACAATGCTCTGTATTCCCCCAGAGAGCTGAGACTGCTCTAACCTAGATGGGAACCTTCCAGCAGGCCGGTAAAGTGTTGCTGCTGTTGTACAGGCTCTAAGTGAGATCGTATCTAGAGTAGTGTGTGCAGATTTAATCTCTTCAATGAAGAAAGGATGTTGTTACATTGGAAGCAGCTCAGAGATGGTTCCCTCAACTGATTCCTGCAATGAAGGTGCTAGCTTATAATGAAATGATGATCAGGTTGACCCAGTAGCCATTGGAGTTTACAAAGATTCAAGATGAACTTATTTGAACATAAATGGCAGAAGGAGTGAACGAGTGAAGTGAATTACACAGATAGTGGAGGAATCCGTTCCGTTCTCCAGCCTGTTACACAGGAACAACAGGAGGATATTCAGACCTTCGACCCTGTTACACCAAAACAGGATGAGGCTATTCAGCCCCTGGAGCCTGATATACATTTAGAGAAGGAGGCCAATCAGCCAGTCGAGCCTATAACATTAGGCCATGCTGCACCAGTATCCTGTTAAACAGCAACAGGATCAGTCCATTCAGCCTTCTCAAGTCTGTAACATAGGAACTGGAAGATGTCACACAGTGAGTGGAAATTGTTACACTGGGATAACAGGAGGCCATTCAGACTCACCGAGCCTATTGCAAGGGAATTGGATAAGGGTTAAAAACTATCTGACACTTCTTTCATGAGAAAGGAAGAGGCAATTTAGACACATGTCTGTTGTGTGGGAACAAGAGAAGACCAATCAATCCCTCGGTCCCATCTCTGGAAGAGGAGACCGTTCAGTATTTCCACCTGTTATAGAGAAGTATGAGAAGACCCATCAGCCCCACAAAATGTTACACAGCAACAGTAAGATTCCATAATCTCCCAATCCTCTAAAGCATCAACAGGAGGATGTCATTCTGGCCTTGGAGATGCTAACATGGGAACACCAGAAATACATCAGCCCATCGAGTGTGTACACCTGCAGGATGATGAGTCCATTCAGCCACACGTGGCTCTTACACAACATTTGGACCAGATCTCTTAAAAGCGTGTGCCTTTTAAACAGGGATTCAAAGAAAACGTAAAGCTTTTCGAAAGGGAAGAACTTGTAATAATGGTATACATTAGGGATGAAAGTGTAACAATAAACTATTGTAATTTAAGGCAAATTGTTAGAGTCCATTGTTCAAGATATTTGCAAAGTTAATCCAGAATTCATCTGAGTCAACATGGTTTTACTTAGGCTAAACCGTGTTTGAATTGTTTGCTTGAGTTATTTGAAGATATCACAAACAAGGTGGATCGTGGGAAAACTGGAGATGGAACATATCTGGCCTTCCTGAAGGCATTGGATGTGTTGCTTCTCCAAAGAGTAAGTGGTAATATCCGACAACATGGGTCTAGGAGTAATTTATTAGCTTGGACGGAGGATTGGTTAACCAACAAAATGGAGTCAGATGGAATAAATGTATAATTTTCTTTTGGAAATGCAATTTGTGGGGTGACATTGATTTCAGTACTCATGCCTCAACCATTTGCGATCGATGGGATGACTGTACTCTGTTGATGGGATCGAAAATACGATGCCACATTTTCAGATGACACTAACATCGATGGGAAATTACTTCAGAATGATGGTGCAAGAGATTTTAAATCTATATGGATAGGTTGGGTGAATGGGCCAACATTTAGCAAGGAAAATTAAAGTGAAGATATATGGGGATTTTAGGGTGTATGTTTTCTCCCTGATTTGTGGGTTTGATATCCAGACATTTCATTACCTGGCGAGGTAACATCATCAGTGGCGACCTCCAAGTGAAGCGAAGCCGTTGTCTCCTGCTTTCTATTTATATCTTTCTCCTGGATGGGGTTCCTGGGGTTTGTGGTGATGTCTTTTCATGTTCGTTTTCTGAGAGATTGATAGATTGCATCTAAATCTATATGTTTGTTTCTGGCGTTGTGTTTGGAGTGCCACCACAAAGAAAACCCACCATTTCGACTGGGACAACACATCTATCCTGGGACAGGCTAAGCAAAGACATGCCAGAGAATTCCTAGAGGCCTGGCACTCCAACCACAACGCCATAAACAAACGCATAGATCTAGATGCCATCTATCAACTCCTCAGAAAACGAACCGGAAATGACATCACCACAAACCCCAGGAACCCCATCCAGAAGAAAGATATAAATCGAAAGCAGGAGACAACGGCTTCGCTTCACTTGGAGGTCGCCACCATTGATGTTATCTAGCCAGGTAATGAAACGTCTGGATATCAAACTTACAACTCAGCGAGCAAACCAACATTCTAAATCTCAACCTGAGCTACAAACCTTCACAAACCTTGCAAAAGCCATGGGCGCAACACGCTACAACTTGCCCGTAGATGGGAAAGGAATGCCATCCGAGAGAGTTCCACTCGCGAACAGCTGTACTTCCTGCATGAATGTTTAAGAAAACAACTACTGCCAAAATGTCTGCAATATAAATGCCGATAAACACATCTCAAGCCAAAAGTTTAACAGAACAAAACGGCCGCAGAATGCTCCGAGAATTAATCAATGACGCCAACCACAGACTCTGAAAATACACACGGGAAATTGCGCGCCAAAAGCCGTTATTCAAACAAGCAACAAACCAAGTATGGTCAGACGTGATAGAACAAGCCATCAACACCAAACACCGACAAAGACAGATAAAGAAAAATCGGGACGTGAAGAAAAAACTGGACAAACTCACAAAAAAAACCACAAAACCAATAACACAGGGACATGGATAAAGAACTTATCAGACCGGACCCTATCAGACACAGAAAAAGCGCTACTAGTCAAAGGATTAAATTTCAATTACCGAGACGCTGACAAGAAGGAATTACTTGCGGCATTAGAAACCACATTGAAGGGCAACAATCTCATGGAAGAAACACAACAAACGATCAGACAGACAGTTGCACCTATTCTCAGCTGAAAGAGGGAAGGAAACAAACTGACCACACAAGAAAAGAAAGCCCTAGAAAACCGCAAAAAAGACAAAGACATCATTATATTACCTGAAGACAAAGGTCGCTCACAGTCATCCTGAACAGAAGGGACTACATAGAAAAAGCTAATGCACTACTCGCAGGCACCAACACCTACCAACAGGTGGCGCTTGACCCGACCACACAACTAGGAAACAAAATTACTTATCTCCTAAGAAAATTACACAATTCCGGACAATTAAACAAGACAGAATTCCAGAAAATGAAACCCGATGGGACCAATACCCCACAATTCTAGGGAGTACCAAGAATCCATTAACCAGGAGGCCCCCTCAGACCTATAGTCGCACTACCCAGAACACCAATTTACAGACTAGCCAAAGAACTACACGCAAGACTAAAATACCTAGTAGAAGATTCACAACACTCCATCCACTCCACCCAGAAAGTCCTAAAAATCATCAAAAACGCCAACATAGAAGAAGACGAAGCAATGATCTTATTCGACATAACAGCACTCTACACCTCCTTTAACATCGACCTGGCAACGGAAACACTTACCACACTTTTAGAAGAGACCATCACACACACCAACCGCCATCAATCACATTACCAATGAAAATATCATGAAGTTAATGGACCTGTGCCTCACCACCCACTTCACCTTCAAAAACATAGTCTACAAGCAAACCAACAACACACCCATGGGATCTCCACTTGATCAGGATTCATAGTAGAAGCGGTAATGCATGGACTAGAACAAACAGCCCTACCAATCATCAAACCAAAGATCTGGATTCGCTACATAGATAACACTTTTGGCATCACAAAATGAAACAAGATAGAAGAGACATTTAACATCATCAACAACACTCTCAGACATAAAGTTCACCAAGGAGGAAGAAACCGACAACAAACTCGCATTCCTGGACGTCACAGTCGAAAGAAAGGACAATGAAGAACTACAAACCTGCATATAGAGAAAACCGACAAACACTGACCAAATACTTAACTACACCAGCAATCATCCCAACACACACAAACGAAGCTGTATCAGGACACTATTCCAACGAGCCACCAGACACTGTAGCTCAGACGAGATACGCAAAACAGCGGAGAACCACCTATACGAAGTATTCAAGACGAACAGATACTCAAGAAATACAGTGCGCAGATTCCTCAAGGACAAACCACGACAATCAGACCAAACACAGCCAGAAACCCTAACGACCTTACCATACATCAAAGAAGTTTCAGAAATGACAGCCAGACTACTGAGACTCCTCGGAATCCTAGTAGCACACAAACCCACCAACACTCTAAAACAAAAACTAACAAACTTAAAAGACACAGTACAACCCATGGACAAAACCAATGACATCTACAAAATTCCTTGCAAGGAGTACCATAAACACTACGTAGGACAAACAGGAAGAAAGTTAACCACCAGGATCCACGAAAACCAGCTAGCCACAAAATGACACGACCCTCTCTCCCTCGTAGCCCTACACACGGATGAAAAAATCCATCATGTTGACTGGGACAACACATCTATCCTGGGACAGGCTAAGCAAAGGCATGCAAGAGAATTCCTAAAGGCCTGGCACTCCAACCACAACGCCATAAACAACACATAGATCTAGATGCCATCAATCAACTCCTCAGAAAATGAACCGGAATTGACATCACCACAAACACCAGAAACACATCTTGGAGAAAGATCTAAATATAAAGCAAGAGACAACAGCTTCGCTTCACTTGGAGGTAGCCAGGTAACGAAATGTCTGGATATCAAAACTACAGCTCAAGGAGCAAACATACACCCCAAATCTCAACCTGAGCTACAAACCTTCACAAACCTTGAGAAAAAAAAATGGTGCTATTCACGTTGGCCAGTATTAATGGAGAGACAAATTATTATCTAAATGGCGAGAAAGTTCAAAGTGCTTAGGTGCAAAGGGATCTGGATGTCTGCTTGCATATCACAGAAAACCTGCATATGGGACATACCAGGAAGTGAACAACCGCTTATCACACCCCATATCATTATTTCTGAGCTACACAATGCCAGCATTCGATATACTAGGGAGCCAAAACCCAAGGCCCGGGAAAGATACAAAGGGACAGAGAGATTCACATTAAGGACTGAAACAGACAGTTAATTAACTGTAAAGATTTGTGGAAATATGGGGAAAAAGTCAGGGCAGTGGGACTAACTGGAGAAGTGAGATCTTCGTGAGTAAAATTACAAGAATGAGAACATTCAATAAAGGCATTGCCAGATCAGCTGAAATGGTTTGTTACATCAAAATCTGAATCTGCTTCACAGAACACCACAAACAACATTAACTGGGTCAAGATGACAGCCCAGCATGGAGAGCTGTGCAGATCATGCTCGCGTGTTGCTCAGTAAACTGCACTATCTGCCCAGTATGAGAGTATTGCAAACTTTACTATCATATGCTAACTATATTCACATCAGTTTACTGCCTACAGTGGGAAGGTTTGCTCTCTCTGCTTGTATGTGTGTGTGTGTTCATCAGGGAGAGAGAGAGAGAGAGAGAGAGAGAGAGAGAGTGCATGTGTGCCCGTGATTGACGTGGGTAAATGAGAAACTCATTGTCTGAGAAAGAACGCACATGAAGAAAACAATTTTAAATACGAACAACTGGCAGGCTTTTTATTAATCAACAGAGAGAACGAGGGAAGTTTAATGGACAGATACGGTAAAGTGTTTGAGAATGTTAAAATAAAGGCATTGCCAGACACAACAGCAATATACGTCAGCGTGCATGAATGAGAGATGGGTGGGAGTTTGGTGTGAGTTTGAATCAGATTTGTTTGGGCAGGTTTGAAGCCGGGAGCATCAGCAGCAGATTCTTGCCTTCATTGAGACTGTATTTCATACCTCATGATTCAAACAGCAGATGGAATAAACCAGTGCGACATATTCTGGACTGATGAGTATTTCAAGTTAGAAATGGTCAAGGAATGGTGTCAAGAATCAGCTCAGTGTCAAAAAGGGATCTCCCACTTTTGTGACATGTCTGCTTCTGCTGCAGATATTGTCCAGGGATGGGATGGAAACAGTAGAGGAAGTGGAGTTTGTAACCAGAACAGTAGACAATGACCTCCATGCTCTTAACAGCAAAGGCAATGATATAATGAATTGTGGTTCTCCCCTGAAACAGAATAGGTCAACATAGATACAAGGAGTAACACTGCCAGAGCAGAGAGCGTGACAGTAATTGAACACCTTCATTGATGTCAGTTAGTAGTGGTCTGTAAAGTGAATATCTGGATTGAGAGATTCCACAGGAACAATAATTTTGGCAAGATGTGTAGACTATATGAAATAACAGTAATACAGTCATAACTGGTTCAAAGAAAACAAAATCTGGACAGTGACACTCACCAGGAACGCCAACGATAGCCAGGAAGGGATAATAGAAGTATTGAATAATGAGAATAGCGTAATAGATCCGCCATGATAATGACAACCAATCAAATGCAGAAAGATACCAAACATAAAAGGATAAACTCCTGTCTATTGTTGAAATATTCCTGTCAAATGTTCTCAGATTCTGATCCATTGTTGGAATATTCCAGTCTAATATTCCCAGATTCTGATCCATTGTTGGAATATTCCAGTCTAATGTTCTCAAATTCTGATCCATTGTTGGAACATTCCCGTCAAATGTTCTCAGAGTCTGATCTCTCCTCCCCCACTCTCTGGATCTGCTGATCCCCAGCAGTGCTGTCGGTGATGCTCCCACTCATGTTATGGGTTGACGCATTGTACGGAGGCCATTTATCATTAAAAGATGGAAACTCTCCACTGAGATAATTAGAATCCACGGAGGTTGCATTAATCACAGTCACTGAACAAACAGACTCAGTTAACCAGTTCCATACATCACTTTTCATTTACTGGTTTTGAATGGAATAGTTGAGGTTTGCTGAGGGATGGACCACAAATCTTTCAAACTTCTTAATCTTTTTTTCCTTGTATATGAGAATATTAACAGACCACGGCAGCAACCTATATTTGTTCCACTCTGTTTATGAAAGGAGGCAGTTATATAAAAAAAAAACAAATGGGCTGCATAAAAAGAAGTCGGTTGGGCAAGTTTCTAGATACCTGAATACAAAGTGCGGTACTTATTGACCAGTGTGAGGCTACTCATGGTTTTAATGCCCTGCTATCAAATCCTTTCGTAACCTTGAGAAAGAGCATTGAGACTGCTGCTCAGGAACTGGCCAAAACAATTCTGTTCCTATGGACCTCTAACAGAGGGATAAGAGAAGGCCATTCAGCCCATATTAGTCTGTTGCTACTTGAAAAGGTGGAAAACTGGAATATTGGCACATTTTGCCAACATAATCATTCAAAACAAAGGGATGTGTCACTGCAGCTGTATGAGGTGTTACTGAGAGGGCACCTGGAGTACATTGTGTTTTCTGTAACTGAGAATGGTTGGACCACCATTAGATACAGTTTACCGGCAGCGCGTAATCCACGGGTTGCTGTGTCATTTGATGTCTCGGGTGTGTTACACAGGGAAAGGAGGATGCCATGAAATCTCTTGAGTCTATTTCTGAGGGACAGGAAGAGGTCATTCAGCCTCTCCAGTCTATTACAGAGGAGCAGGAGGAGCCAATTCAGCCTCTCGAACCTGTTCCAGAGGGGCAGGAAGTGTTTATTTAACTTTCAAATCTGTTACACATAAATATAAGTTTCAAACTAGTTGTGGAACAGGAATGACCTGATGTAAACATTAAAGTTCCTACTGTGAATAAGGTCAATTTTGAAAGTGTTAGGTGAGCCCTGTGAAAGGCTGATTGGGATACCCTATTTGCAGGTAAAGGGATGGTTGGAAAATGCAAGGAGATTAAAACTTGGTGTCAGAGAGTCCAGTGCCATCGTGTGCCTATTAGTGAAATGGGCAGGGCTGGTGGGTGCAGGGAGTGCTGGATGGCTAGATATATTGATGCTCTGGTCAAGTTAAGGAAAGTGGTATATGTCAGGTAAACAGGGCTGAGATCAAGTGATTCCCGAGTGGGGTATAAGGGAAATAAGTGTATAGTCAATGGGGAACTCCAGCCAGAAAAAAAATGGATATGAGATGGCTTTAGAAATAGTTTTAACGAGGCATTGAAGCAACTGTAACGTCCTTTAATGGCAAAATATTAACTAGGACGAGAATGGGGCACCTTACAGGTCAGTAAGGCAACCTATGTGCGTAACCATAGGAGATGGAAGGGTTACTAAATAAGTATTTCTCCTCAGTGTTTACTGTAGAGAAGATTACAACAGTGAGAGAAGGAAGAAATATATAGTGATATCTTGAATAGTATCTATATTACAAGGAGATATCGGACATTTTAAAACATACAAAGGTGAACAAATCCCTGTGACTTGGTCAGTTGTATCCTCGAAGTTTGTGGGAAGCTCGGAAAGAGATTGCTCAAGTTTTTTGCTGATATATCTGTATTATTGATTTACACTGGTGAGGCGTCAAAAGACTGGAGGCATGCTAACATAGTGTCATTATTTAACAAAGTAAGGAAAATACAGCTAAATATAGATCGGTGAGCCTGACGTCAATGGTAACTAAATTGTTGGGGGGGGTGGTTGGTTGATGGAAAGGATGTATATGCATTTGGAAAGACAAGGACTGAAGAGAGCTTTGTACATTGGAGATCACGTCTCACTGTCTGGGTGGAATTTTTGAGGAAGTGAAGAAGATGATTGATGACGGCAGGGCAGTGGATGTTATCTTTATGCAATTCAGTAAGATAGCCAAAATGTTCTACATGGTAGACTAGTTATCAAGGTTAGACTGCCGGGAATCCTGGAGAGCTCGTCATTTTGGCCCAATTTTTTCTTGAATATTGGAGATAGGGCGTGACAGTGGACGTTTGTTCACTGAACTTGGAGACCTGTGACTAGTGGCGTGCCACAAAGATCAATAGTGAGTCTTTTGTTGCTTATGCACATCATTTGTACTTGAGTAAGTGAAGTATGGTCAGTAAGTTTGTAGATAATTCCAATTTTGGTGGTAACGTCGACAGTGAAGAATAATGTCTCAGAAGGTAATGAGACGTTGATTAGGTGAGCTGAGGAGTGGCAGATGGAGTTTATTTTAGATAAATGTGAGGTGTTGCATTTTGGCAAGAAATATCAGAGTAAGAAATAGGTAGGGTCCTGTTGAAAGTCGCCAATCAAGGATAACTCCATAGAAATTATGGAATCCCTACAGTGAGGAAACAGGCTATTCTACCCATCGAGTCCACACCGACCCTCTCAACAGTATCCCACTGGACAAACCCCTACCCTATCCCGCTGAGCCTGCATTTCCCATGGCCAATCCATCTCGCCCACACATGCCAGGGTACCATGCACAATTTAGGATGGTCAATCCACCCTTACCTGTATATCTTTATACTGTCGGAGGAAAACATAGTACCCGGAGGAAACTCACACAGACACGGGGAGAATGTACAAATACCACACAGTCCGTCATTCACGGATGGAATTAAACCCAGATCGCTGTCCTGTGAGGCACCTTGTGGTGCAGGTTCTCAGTTCCTTTAAAGTGCCGTCACAGGTAGACAACATAGTGAAGAAGCCACTTGGTGATCTTCCCATTATTGGTGTGTGCTTTGACTCTAAGCATTTGCATGACGTGTTGGATCTGTACAGGATATTTGGCCACTTTTGTAATATTGCCTTTAATTTTGGGCTCCCCTCCCTGCTGTCGGCGAGATGTTGTCAACCTTGAAAGGGTGCAGAAGAGATTTAAATGAATGTTGCAGGTGTTGGAGGGTTAGAGTTACAGGGAGAGTTTGAATAGGCTGGGGCTATTTTCAAGTATTGAGCCTAAGGGGTAACGTTAAAGAGATTTATAAAATCATGAGGATCATAGATAAGGTAAACAGTCAATGTCTTTTCACAGAATAGACGAGTCCAAATATAGATAACAAAGGTTTAAGGTGAGAGGAGAAATATTTAAAAAGGGACGCTAAAACAACATTTTCACACAGACACTTCTGTGTGTATGGATTGAACAGCCAAAAGAGGTAGTGGAGAAAGGTACAGTTACATCTTTTAAAAAGCATTTGGATGGATACATGAATGGGAAGTGTTTAGTGGGAGATGTCCAACTGCTGGCAAGGGGGAACGAGATTAATTTAGGATATTTGCTCTGTATGGATGACCAGACCGCAGGATCTTTTTCCGTGCTGTACATCTCTGAGAGTCTATTGACAGAAGGAGGTTATTCAGGTTCTGAATACTGTCAGTCAGCTTGTTTGCTCAATTACTGAGAGTCAAATGCAAAAATAAATCATTCAGATTTTGATGGTGTTTTTCAGAAACAGGAGAAGGGCTTTTACTCAAGAAAAGCGGGAAAGGATGTGAAGAGGCTTCAGTCCCTCAACTCCATTCCACAGAAGCAGCAGTTGAGCACAGAGCTATTGGAGCCTGTTACTCTGGAGCAGGAGGAGGACATCTATTTTCACAAAACTTGGATTAGGCGACAGTCACTCAACTGCTCGAGACTGGGACACAGCAACAGAAGGCAGTCACTCAACTACTCGAGACTGGGACACAGGAACAGGAGGGAGTCACTCAACTACTCGAGACTGGGACACAGGAACAGGAGGGAGTCACTCAACTGCTCGAGACTGGGACACAGCAACAAGAGACAGTCACTCAACTGCTCGAGACTGGGACACAGGAACAGGAGGCAGTCACTCAACCGCTCGAGACTGGGACACAGGAACAAGAGGCTGTCACTCAACTGCTCGAAACTGGGACACAAAAACAGGAGGGAGTCATTCAACAGCTCGAGATTGGGACACAGGAACAGGAGGGTGTCACTCAACTGCTCGAGACTGGGACACAAAAACAGGAGGGAGTCATTCAACAGCTCGAGACTGGGACACAGGAACAGGAGGCAGTTATTCAACTGGTCGAGACTGGGACACAGGAACAGAAGGCCATCACTCAACTACTCGAGACTGGGACACAGAAACAGGAGGCAGTTATTCAACTGTTCGAGACTGGGACACAGGAACAGAAGGCCATCACTCAACAGCTCGAGACTGGGACACAGGAACAGAAAGCAGTCATTCAACTGCTCGAGACTGGGACACAGGGTCCAATCACAAGAATGAAAACAAATAATAAAGGTATTGCCAGATGTTTAGCTCTCTCACATTCGCAATCCAACTCACATAACCACTCCATCCATTATATGTTCATGATGGAGCACTGTGTAGATCCGGCTAGCGTACTGCTGAATGCAACCCAGCAATATCCAGAATGGAACTCTGTGCAGCCCACACCACTGCTCGACCTATAATCATGGGCTAAATGTCCAGAGTGGGGAGCTGTGCAGACCGCATTGGTTCATTCATATGTAAACCCAGACTGTTGCATTGTTCGGTGACACTGTGTTAGATTGCAGCCCAGTGTGGGGAAACTTGCAAACAATGCTGAAAGTGACAGGATGTGCGGCTCCCATCCATTTACAGCTCCATATCTCCACTGTGCCTTGTCAAGGGCTGCCATGATGTGAAAATCACTGCGATGGAGAGATGTAAATGGAAACAGTTTAAATACCAATAGTACTGATTAAGGCGAGTATCACACCAGTATTTAAAGTTGAAATGACTGAGATAATATCCAATGGGGTTTTGTGAACGGTACAATGTAGTTAGAGGGGGATGGTAATGTTATAGTGGTTGCACTATAAGCCTCCAAATCAACAATGGGAATTAGAGGAAGAAATATACAGGGAGACTGGGGAGACTTGCAGGAACAATAGGATTGTTATATTAGGTGATTTCAATTTTCCGAACATAGACTGGGACTTCCAGATGGTTAAGAACTTAGATGGAAAGTGATTCGTTAAGTGTGTTCAGGAAAGTTTCCACAATCAATATATAGAATAACATGCTCGGGAAGGGACACATTCGACCTACTGTTGGGAAATAGGGCAGGATAGGTGAAGGAGATAAAGTGGAGGAGCATTTTGAGAAAAGTGATTAGAGTTGTATTAATTTTAAAATAGTTATGGGAGGGACAAAATTGATCCACAGATTCAACTTCTAAATTGAGGCAAGGCGTATGTTGTTGGAATTAGACAGGGGATTGCAGGGGATGATTTGAGTTGTTTGTTTCGAGGTAAAAGGATTTCGGCAAGTGGGAGGGCTTTAAAAGTGAGAGAGCTCGAGTTCAAGGTTTCCATTTTTCTGTGAGGGTGAAGGCAAAGTGAGACTGGAAGAGAGAACCCTGGATGTCAAGAGATATTGAGGCTCTGACCAGAAAAAATGGAGGCGTGGCTCAGGTTCAGGCAGCTCGGTTCAAGGGATTCCCTGGAGGTATACAGGGGATAGAGGAGTTTAGTGAAGAAGGAAATCAGCAAGGAGAAAAGGGAGTATGGGATAGCCTTGGCTGAGAAATTTAGAGAGAATCCAAATTCAGTATAATAAAAATAAAGAAGCTAGGGAAAGAATAGGATGCCTTAAAATCCAAAATGCATGTGTAAAACCTCAAGAGATTGGTGAATTCCTCAATTTCCCCTCTGTGTTTACCATGAAGAAAGACATGAAGACCTGTGAACTTTAGGAGGTTAGTTGTCAAATCTTGGTACAGTCCATATCACAGCAGAATTGTTGTTGGATATATTAGAATGAACAAAGTCAGACAAATCTCTTGGTCCTGACCAGATACATCCAAGAACACTGCAAGAAGCGAGAGGTAAAGCCTAGGCGCCAAGATCTGGAAGACTGGGCGGTAGCAAACGTTGTGCCTTATTCCAGCGTGGCTGCAAAGAAAAGCCCAGGAAATATAGAGCAGTAAGCTTCACACCTGTTTTCGCTAAACCACTTGAGAAGCTTCTGAAAGATAAAATGTGCATGCATTTGGAAATACAAAGTTTGATTTGAAGCAGTCAACTTCGTTTTGTGCGTAGCGGATCATGCCTTACAAAGTTTGTTAGAGATTTTTGAGGAAGTGACGAGGGCATAGTGGTAGACATCTTCTATTTCGATTTCAGTCAGAGCTTTGATGAGGATCCACACAGTAGCCCGCTCTAGAAGATTATATCACATAGAATCCAACGTGAACTGGCAAATTGGCGACACAGTTGGCTTAACATTATGAAGCAAACGGCTATGGTGGAGTTATGCATGTCGGACTGGAAGCCTGTGACAATTGGGGTGCCTCAGCGGTCGGTCCTGGGCCCATTGCTATTTGTTATCTATAGCAATGATTTGGATCAGAGTGCACAACGCAAGGTTAGTAAGTTTGCAGATGATACTAAAATTAGAGGCATCGTTCAGAGAGAGGAACATTATCAGAAATTGCAGCAATACCTTGACCAGCTGAGAAAGTGGGCTGAGAAATAGCAAATGGAGTTTAATATAGATAAGTGTGGAAAGTCAAATCCAGGTAGGAGTTTAAGGATGAATGGAATGGACTTAAGGAGTGTAGTAGAACAAAACGACGTTGGAGATCAGGTGCACGGTTATCTGAAATTTGGGTCACAGGTACACAGGACCATGAGGAAGACTGTTGGCACACTGGCCTACATCAGGGCATTGAGTATAGAAGTTGGGACGTTATGTTGCAGTTGTACAGAATGTTGGTAAGGCTGCAGTTGGAGTATTCTGTACAGTTTTGTTCATCTTTCTCTAGAAAGGATATCATTGAACAAAACATAATGTAGAAGTAATTTACAAGATGTTTCCTGGGCTAAAGGGTTGAGTTATAGGAAGAATTTGCACAGGTTAGAACTTATTTCTTTACAGAGTAGGAAACTGAGGTGGTTCTTTTGGAAGTATAGATTTTATCAAATTATAAGAGAGCATGCCTGGGGTGAATACTTTTTTTTTTGCAAGGTTGGGGAATCGAAGATGAGAGGACATCCGTTCATGTTTGGAGAGAAAAATAAAACAGGAACCTGAGGGTCATCTTTTTAACACAGCGTGTGGTACGCATATGGACTGAGCTGCCAGGGGAAGTGATTGAAGTGGGTACAATAACAACATTGAAAAGGCATTTGGACAAATACACAGATAGGATAGGATTAGATGGATACAAAGCAAAGGCAGGGAAATGGCAGATTGGCAGATAAGGGGCAATTACACCATGGTTTGTTGATGGAACATGGCTGGCGTATCAGATGGGCTACTACAGAGGGAGAACATTCTCTTCCCAGAGGGAGCCACACCACTAGACCCACCAATCATGGTCTGAGTTCACCGCTCAGCTCAGTGCAGTATCTGAAGTCTGAAGAAATGTCCAGTACTACAGGACAAATATCAATAACCTTCCCTGCTCTTTCAGGATAAGTGTCACCGTATTCTCTCTGCTCCTTCACACTCACTGTATATCTGTGATCGCACCTACCCCCGACTCTCATAACTGCATGCAACGCTTACTCTCTCTCTCTATCTCTCGCCTTTGTAAAACATCCCACACAATCATGGAATATTCTGGAGAATGCCGATTATGGAATGTTCCAGATAATGTTCCAAATAATTCCCAGTTTCAGGAAATTGCAGTTTCCCAGTGTATAACATATAAGAGGAAGGAGTAGAGAAGTACGTTTTTCAAATCACATACAATTCAAACCATGCTGAGGCCATTCAGCCCTTCAAACGTGCTGTGGCATTTAATAAGGTCCCCGCTGAACTGATGGTCTTCTCAGCTCCATGTTACGGGAACTTTGAGTCATTCAACCCCCGAGATTCCTGTCATTGGCCAAACAGCACTCAGACACTTTTACCCCTTTTATTTCAAACGCCTGTTTTAGGGCATTTCCCATGGTTACGGCTACCTAACAATATATTCCATCATATTTATACTTTCATGCAATGGTCAGCCTCCTTTACCCAGACCAAACAAAAATCTACACTTATTTTATGGTTATAGATATCCAATCACACTTAATAATTCTGGTTATTTCACTTGACTCACCTTAATGATATTAAAACAAATACAGCTTCTAAACACGTCTTGTTATAAAATACAATTTCGAGCAGAGACCGTTTTTACACTTAGCCGTCATCTTGACAATTACGTGAATTGTACCACTTTACTTGTTATGAATGTTTCTTTTACCCTTAGTCTGAGACTGTTTCTGTCTGTATAAGTCACACAGTTCTCCCATTCAGTTGGACAGACGGCTGGTTTGTGATACAGAGGGAGGCCAACAGTGCAGGCTCGGTTCCCCACACCTACAGAGGTTACCATGAAAGGGACGCTCTCTCAATCTCACCCCATCATCCGAGGTATGGTGATCCTCAGGAGAAACCAACATGAGTGGTCTCTCTGATGAGAGTACTTTGTGACTCTATTCTATCAATGTTAGCATTTTAATTTTCAAAAATATTTTATTGAAAAAGAGATTTTTAATATTATAATAAATCAATAACAACACAACTCAAATAAACTGAAAAAAATACATCCAGTTGCATGTATATACAAAACAAGTTAAAACACTACACAGACAGAAGAAAAACAAAACTAAACGATAAATATGAATAAACAATACAGCTCAGCACAACAAAACGACAGCTCTCGTTCATCAAGAGCATTAACTGATACATTTATTTATGTTCATGGTTCTTCATCGATGGATATTAGATTCATTAGACAATATCGTCATGGTTATATAAAAACCCTTCTTGGAGTGGCCGATAACCCTGTATTGCCGTAATCCAAAAAGGGCTGCCATGTCTCATATAAATCTTTGTTTTTTTGGTGCACCATACCAGTGATAAACTCGAAAGGGATATTCTCCATGAAGAGCTGACGACGACCCAAAAGACTATATTTACTAACATGGAAAGTACGGAAAGTAAGGATACCTTTATTTTTCCCCATGTTTATCTGACCCTCCGAACAGCATCCCCCTGATCTGCCCGCCCTTCCCTATCCACGTGACCCTGCATTTCCCATGATTAACCTACCCATCCCTGGGCACTATGGGCAGTTTAGCATGGCCAATCCACTGTAAGTTACATATCTTTGGACTGCGGGGGGTAATTGGAGCACTGTGAGGAAACCCCACACAGAGCGTCGCCCAAGGTTGGAATTGAACCCAGCTCCTTGGTGATGTGACGTAGCAGTGCTAATCACAGATCCAATATGCACACCCGTTAGTTCTCTTAGTTAATTGTGGATGACTAAAGAAATCTGCCTGACTTGTTCCTTCCACTGACCCTGACCCAGTCTGAGACCTTTATGATCTGCCATATCACCAACCTGGTCACATTTAAAATTTGTTGGGAGCAGTGGAGGAGTGGGACGAGAAAAAGAAACAGTAACTCCGTCTAATCTCAGTTAGAGCAAGAATTAGGAGAAATTCTCCAAGTGGGATTTCATTCAAGCGCGAATTCTCTTTCCCAGAAGTTTGGGATGGCTGAATCTTTATATTATATTGAGTTTGGTTTCACCTGATTGCCCATAGACAGGTGAATCAGGGATAATGGTGCATGGAGAGAGAAGTGTAGTTGGGACCACTATGAGATGAGCCACGAGCTTGTTTACTAGTGGAGTAGTGTCCAAGGGCCGAATGACCCATTCGTATCCCTCAGCCCTGTGTTCTAATGTTCTATTCAGCCCTTCGGACCTGATACAGAGGGGAAGATCGAGGCCACTCCAATGGTGAGTTGTAGTTTCGGAAACATACTTGGAAAATCTAGGCTGGGTCAGGAACCGACACCCACCCCCAATCCCTCTTTCCAGGCTTCCCCTCTCTGTAACTTCCGTTCCAGATGTTGGTCATGTTACAGACCCAGATTCGCTGGGAATACAGCCCCCATACCCCACCCGGGGTTAACGCAAACAAATCATCTGCTCTCCCTGAGTGCAACATTGTACAACACAACTCCCAGGAAAATACCCAGTTACTTTCCAAAAGCATAACATGTGAAATTAATAAATAGGACCAAGAGTATGCCATTCGGCCCATCAAGCTAGCCCTGTCATTTAATAAGAACATGGCTGATCTACTCCAGGGCTCAACTCAACTTTCTTGCCGATTCCTTGTATCCCTCTACACCTCTCTGGGTTAGGGAATTCCAGACATTTACTATATTCTGAGAGAAGACACCACTTTGCATCTCAGATTGAAATCAATACTTCTTTTTCGGTACCTATATCCTCGAGTGTGACACTCTGCCCAGGAATGGAAACAACTTCTCAATATCTGCCTTCTCAAGTCCTTTCTGTGTATTGGATATTTCAGCTGTATCGCTCACCATTCATTTAACCCCAATGAATAATCGCTTCACTATTATTGAGGTTCTCAATAATTCAACCTTTTTATCCCAGGAAGCTGCCGAATGTCCCAACCTAGTTACTTGCTGCATCAGCATGCTGACGTTGTGTTTCATACACAGGAAGACTGCAATCTCTTTGTACCGCTCCTTTTCTGGAAGTTCTCTCCGTTAAGTGACAGCCTGCCTTTTGATTCTCAGTGTCATCCACAAACTCGGACGTATATTGCACTTAGCTCCCTCCTTCAGGCTGCCAGTGTAGATTGTCAATAACTGATGCCATCGGACTGATATGTGTGGTACTCCAGCAGATTCACATTTATCATAATGATCCATTAATCCTGACTCTCCGATTTCTATGTGTTAACCAATCACCATCGCATGTTAATACATTATTCGTCATCCTACGAGCTTCTGGCTTGAGTAAGATCTTTTATTTGATCATACCCTGTGGAAAATCTCTGGAAAGCCTCTTGTCTATCAGATTTCCCCCCATATCAAATCCGCATGTTATATTTTCAGGCATCTCCAGAAAAAGTTTGCATGATCTTACAGGGCAAAATATAACTTCCCTTTCACGAAACCATATTGACTGTGTGTGAAGCTTTCCTCAATGCCCATGCTGGCCAGGTTTTCCAAACTATACGAGCCCCATCTGCTTTCATTTGGCCCATATGCCTCTAAATGTTTCCCATTCATATGTTTGTCCATATGAGTTTTAAATGTTGGAGCTGTACATGGATCTACCACTCTTACTCTGGCAGCTCATTCCATACCCACACCACCCTCTGTGTAACAACATTGTCCCTGTGTCCCTTGTAAATGTTCCCCCTTTCAACTTAAGCCTATGGTTTCTATGGTTGAACTCTCCCATCCTGTGGAAAAACCCTTGGATATTCACCCGATCCATACCTCTCATGATTTCATAAACTTCTGGAATGTCAGCCCCATAACCTTCTACACTCCATCTGATACTAACTTCAAGAATATGCATTTAAAGATAAGTACTGCAAATTTGAAACTATATTAAACATGACAGTAAAACAGTACTCAGCCCAAACTTCATACTGTTATTTGTCTTTCTCCATATTAAATACTGAAACGCTTACAAATGCCAATAAGAGGTCAAGCACCTGAATTTATTTGTCTAAAGGGGGTGATGATCTCGACAATGAAAACGTATCTATGGCCAGATCTATATAATACCATATAGTCAAAATGCCCCCTCCTGTCCTCCCTATGGCCTTGTGTGCTTGTGTCTTGCTTATCTTACAATCAATAGAGAGAACCCCTTTCCCTCAGTTACATTTTAATTTAAACCCGTTTTACATACTCTTCATTTATCTTTTGTCACACTCTCTTTTCCCTGTTACCCATTCCCCATCTCTGGCACGTGTTTAAAACCACATTTTCTAATTATTTTCAGTACTGAAGAATTCTCACACTAGACTTGAAACACTAACTCTGTTTCTCTGTCTCCGCAGATGCTGACAGACCTGCTGTGTTTATCCAGAAATGAATAGGGGCACAGAACAAATTTTCAGTTAAACAAATAACGATCGATACTGGAAATAGAGTACCAAAAATTGCTGGAGAAACAGGGAGCTTTGTAGAAGTTTCACTGGACCTGCAAGTTTATATCTGTATTCACTCCAGAAAATGCTGCAACAGCTTCAGCAACTTATTCAGCAATTTCTGTTTTTGAACAATTTCCAACGACATACGTCAAAGATGCCCAAACATTCTGTCCAACATGGAGCGCTGTACACTGGGAACTAAACAATAACGCATAAGTTCCTTGACTCTGAAACTGCCGAAGGCTGGCATCACTGACACTGCGGAGTTCAGAATCATCGTCAGGGAGAAACACAGAAGGAAACACATTCACTTCAAATACTGAAGATGGTATTACTGAAAGGAAAAGATTGAGTGAAAGTAACAAATTGGAGGCGTGACACCAAGGAAAGAATTTCAGCTGAATGAGACTATGAAAATGGAAGGGTTGCCGCACCAGAAACCAGAGTAGGTCAGTGAATACAGGGCTGTTGGGTGAATGGGTCTCGGTGTGAACTGGGGGACAGTCAGTGGAATTGAATTGTAGACATTGCAGCTTAAACTGGGTTATCATCTGATGCTGTAGATCACAGCAGCAGCAGAGGCAGAATTGTATTCAATGACAATCTGCAACCTTTCGCTCAGGATAATCTCTCAGTACACTATTACCATCAAGCAGATCTATGGTTCAGTGCTGAGTTGGGTGAACATGCCAGGGTCAGTACCATGTGTACCTTTACCTGAAGACAACCCATCAAAGGTACCACAATTGACTGGTTACATTCGAAACAGCAGAACTAACATCTGGTACAGAGGCAGAAATGATCCCACAACTAACAAATCTGATCTGAGCTCTGTCATCCTGCCAAATATGGATCATTAAACAAGTTACTGGATGAGAGGACTCCATAAATATCCCCATCCTAAATAATGGAACCGTTCTGGACATTAGTGTAAAAATCAATTATGTGGTGTCTGCACTATCCTCAGTCAGACATGTTGAGTCAATGATCCACCTCACCCTGTCATGATGCCCACAGAATCACAACCAATTCAATTCGCTGCACGTGACATGAAGAAACAGCTGAACACAGTAGATACGACAAAGGCAATGGGCCCTGACCCCATTCCTGCAATAGGACTGAAGAGTTTTCTACACAACAAGCCGTGTCCCTGGGGAAGCTGTTTCATTCCAGCTCCAACTCTGACATCTCCCTGGCAATGTGGAAAATTACTCAGCTATGTCCAGTTCCCTAAGAGGGGAATAAATACAATCTGACCAATTAGCACCCTATCAGTCCCATCACGACAGTCAAAATTGGTTGGAGTTCTTTTTTTAACAGAGTTGCCAAGCAGCTCAGTGTTGTTTCCAATAGGTCCCCATGCGGAGATAGTGCTGTTGTGGAATTGTCATTGGATTATTAATACAGACCAGGCTAATGCTTGGGCAGCTGGTGGAAGCTGGTGGAATACTAAAAACAATTATTAACATATCGAGCTGTAAAATCTGGTGTCGGTAACAGTGATCTTGTGTCCAATGTTGATTGTAAACATCGATCTCCTTCCCAATGTACTTTGAGGAAGTGAATCTCCCGTGCTTTCCTGCTCTGGCCTAAAAGTGACTCAAGACACACAGACATGTGATAAACTCTTCAATGGTCTCTGAAACAGCCAAGCAAGACACTCAATTGTATCAACTGGTCCCAGCTGTTAAAGGATATACAGCCGGCCCCAACCATGGTGTCAGAAAAGGGAACAGGAAACAAAGTCCTGTTGACCATGCAGAGACCTCCACCCTAACATCTGACGGTTTGTGACAACATTTACAGAGCTTTCCCACAGACTGCACCGGAACATAGGGAAATGAGGACTTCACACAACATATTGAGCTTTCCCTGTGCGAGTTAATGGCTGAACATCTCCTTCATGCAGTTTTACCCATACAATATTCGTATGCCTTAATATGTTTAAACATTGTGAAATATAAAATGAGAACTGCTGGAGTCCCTTCAGCGCATCAATTTTGCTCCTCCATTCAATATACAGGCAGTTCTCAGATAACGCGTGTTGATTAAATATAATTTGGCCGCAATGTGATTCATGAACCTTTATCCATGAAGTGAACTCTCATTCACTGTGACGCGATTCCTTGCCAGGAACCAGCTGAACAGCACAACCCAGCCTCAGGATCCTCTGTCTGCAAAATGTACAATCAATGTGTTCAGCTAAAACAGGAATATAATCTGCTCTGGAAGCCTTGAAACTGAGCCTGAAACCGGGAATTGCAGTCTACATTTAGAAAGAACTTTATTTCAAACAGTGGGAGAATCTTGAGGAGAACTGAAATTTCCCCATCGGCATCACGTGGTCAGTCAGCCACATGCACTTTCTGGAGAAGAGTGTGGTGAAAGGTTCACTGCTGTAGTCAGTGACTGTAGTTTGAAAGTGTTACATTTAGAGGACAGTTTCATGACTATATGTGATTTAAAGATGTATTTTAGACTGTGCTAGACGGTCCTCAATTATCTGGTATCAAACTGTAAGAAAGCTGCACATTTCTTTCTCTTAATTTTACCATTGACATATTTTCAGAAAATATTACAAGTTCTGTCTTATAAACTTTGAGAAGATATTCTTAAGAAACCTATCAATTCCTATTTTAAGGTACTCAGGACTGACCTTCCACAGACATACAATCACAGCAGCAAAGATGCTGTATCATCAGAAATACAGCACGGTCTAAATGAGGCCCATTTGCCAACACAATACCCATAGCCGTATATCTTGAGGCATTTCAAGTGCACTACCGTGTATTTTCTAATGGTTTTGAGGTTACCATGACAACTCCCCTCTCAAGCATTGCATTTCAGACCCCAACAAACTCTGGGTGAAAAGCAATTCTCAAATCCTCACTAAACCGCAAACCCTTCACGTTATCAATGTGGGCCTTTGACTAAAAGGAACAACTGCTGTCCATCCACCCTGTAATTTTATGCTCCTGAATTACGTCCCCCTCAGCCTCCTCTCCACCAATCTAAACAAGTAAAGCTTATCCAGCTTCTCTGTATAGCTGATATGCTCCATCCAAGGGAACATCCTGGTGAATCTCCTTTGCATCCCCTCCAGTGCAGTCACATCCTTCCTGTAATGTTATTCACAGAACTACACAGAGTATTCCATCTTGGCATCACCAAAGTTCCGCATAGCTCATATAATCTGTGCCTCAATGAATCAAGGTTATGTTTATAGTCCCCTACGCTTTCCCAAATTGTGTATTAACTGGTCCATCACATTCAGGGATGTGTGGAGAAGCACCCTCTGACCTTCCTAGTGTGCTGCCATTCATTTCGTCCTCCCCTGTCTGGTTCCTTCTTCCAAAGTGTATCACCTCATATTTATCAGGGTTACATTCCATCTGCCATTGAACTTGCCAGCTGACCATTCAATCTGTATCTTCCTGTAACTTAAGGCCTTCCTCCTCACTGCCAACCAACCGGCCAATCTGCGTATCAAACCCAAACTAGCTTATCACACTCCTCACCCCTCGTCCATATTCACAGCTACATTATTTTTTGAGTACTACAAATATTAAAGTTGAAAATCACACAACATCAGGTTAGAGTCCAACAGGTTTGTTCGGAGGCACTAGCTTTCGAAGCGCTACTTCTTCATCAGATGATTGTGTGCTTTGATGAAGAAGCAGCGCTTCGAAAGCTAGTACCGCTGAATAAACCTGTTGGACTATAATCTGGTGTTATGCGATTTTTAGCATTGTCCACCTAGTTTAACACCAGCAACTCTGAATCACAAACAATAAGGGACACAGCACTGAACCCTATGGTATACATGAGACACTGGTCTCCAGTCACACAAGCAGCCGTCTACCACCACCTTCTGCGTCTTACCACTAAACATCATTTGGATGCAATTTGGCAAGTCACTAATCAGTCCGACCTGTTCCCTGGTTGTTCTGATTCCTGGACACATTTGTGCAATATCTGGAAATTCTCCCTAACTAGCGCTGCCAGCTGGTTTCCATGCCCCGTGTGAGTGAGTCCCCTACGCGTGCAGAATTTCCTCCTTATTGCAGCCTTAAATGGTCTGCCCTTTATCCTGCCATTATTTCCCTTGAATGTGGATTAGACAGCCGGAGAAGCATTCTGTTAATTTCCAACTTGTCATATATCTTGTGACTTTATATATTTCACAGGGACCCATCTCTTATTCTTTGAAACTCTAGAGAACGCAGGCCGAGTTTCCTCATCACGCAATCTCGCCAATTGAAGGATTAAACTGGAGAATGTCCATTGAACTTCCTCTGTCGTCAGTATATTCTTTCTTAGATTTGGTCACCAAAACTTTACTCAATGTTCCAGGTACAGTACTCAACAACACGCTGTTAAACTGCTGCAACATGTCTTTACATCTGTATTCTGACTCCCTCAAAGCAAGACAATCCAAGCTTTTACTTATCACTTGCATATATTCCTCCAAATACACTTCACATTCACGAACTCACTGTGTGAGTTCTTATAGAAACCCTTCTCATAATCTAAAATATGTAAATTCTACTGGTTCCCCATTATCTATGATGTAAGAATCAACTTCAAACAATTCCAAAGCTTGTCAAGCATGATTGCCGTTTCAGAAATGCATACTGATTCTCTCCAATGTTGCTGTTAATTTCTAAATAACGAATATCACATCCTGTATAATAGATTCCAACAGTTTCCCCACAAATGTCAAGTTAATTGGTCTGCAGTTCTCCACACTATCTCTTCTTCCTTTTGTAGATGCTTGGATCACTACCGTTCATCTATAGTGCTTGGATCCAGACTTTGCAGAATGCACTTCGTAATAGAACACAGTCATCGACAGTGCAACTAATACTTCTATTAGTGGTTTATTTCTGAAGAGTTTGGTATGAAGTACATCTGGTTTGTGAAGGTTAGCAATGCTCAATCCAGCTGCATGTTCAAGTAAAGCCTTGTTACTGATATAAATTGACTTTATGTCTTTCAGTCCACAAGTCCTATATGATGACGTCATGTTTATGGGCGATTTCCTGAATCTTCCTCCACGAAGACAGATGCAAGGTAACTGGTTATTTGCTTGGCCATTTCCCTGTTATCCATAATAAGTTCGTCTCCGCTGATTGCAGATTTCCACATTTGACTATGCTTTTCTCTTTCCTTTGAAATATAGATCATAGATTTATGCAACCTTTGAGTTCCTGTTTGTTTGCATGTGTGTTCGCTTTTTGATTTCCTTACCCGTTTCATGGCCCTCTTTTCTGGATCTTAAATTCTGAGAATTTTCAGGATTCCACAATGTCTGAAATTATTCTGAAGTCACTTCCTGTGATTAATATAATCTTTAATTTATTATGCTAATCATTGTTAACTCACGTTCTCACTCTTGGGTGTTCTACCCGAAATAAATAAATATATTTTTCAGACTTTGTAGTATTTCTATAAATCTCCCGGGCCTGACCATATATATTCAGGAACACTACAGGAGGGCAGGAAAGAAATAGCGGGGGCCCTGGTTGGTACTTTTGCATCATCGGTGGCCAACGGGTGATGTCCTGGAGGACTGGAGGGTAGGGAATGCTATGCCGTTATTCAAGAAGGGCTACAAAGAAAAACCGGGGAACTATAGACCAGTAAACCTAAAATCTGCAGCAGGTAAGTTACTTGAGAAGATTCTTAGGGAGAAGATATGCATACATTTGGAAAGACATGGCCTTGTGAATGGGGGATTATGGCTCACAAGTTAGACTGCTTTGATAATGTGACCAGTAACTTTGACAAGGGCATTGTTGTATATTTAGTCAATATGGATTTCAGTAAGGCCTTCAATAAGGTTCTACATGGTACACTGCTCTGGAAGGTTATATCACATGGAATTGAGGAGGAGCTTGCAAATTAGGTTAAAATTGGCTTGATGATAAGAAGAAGAGGGTAATCGTGGAAGGATGCTTGTCAGACTGGAGGCCTGTGATGAATGGAATGCCTCAGGGGTCGGTGCTGGGACTATATATGTGTGTGTATATATATATATATATATATATACACACACACACACACATACATATATATATATATACACACACACACACACACACAAACACACATATATCTATGATTTAGCTGAGAATGTACAGGCATGATTTGTAAGTTTCAAGGTGACACTAAAATAGGTGGAATCGTGGACAGTGAGGAAGGTTATCAGAAATTTCAGAAATTACAGCAGTAAATTGATTAGGTGGGGAAGTGGGCCGAGAAATGGCAAATGGAGTTTAATTCAGATAAGTGTAAGTTCTTGCATTTTAGAAAGTCAAATCAAGGCAGGAGGTTCATTGTGAATGGCAGGGTCTTAAGGAGTGCAGTGGAACAGAGTGACCCTGGAATTCAGGTGCACAGTTCTCTGTAAGTGGAGTCCCAGGTAGACAAGGCACTGAAAAAGGTATTTGACTCACTGGCCTTCATCAGTTAGAGCACTGAATATCGAAATTGGGGAGTTATGTTGTAGTTATACAAGATGTTGGCGAGTCCATACTTGTCACGTCATGTTCAGTTTTGTTCACTTTGCTCGAGGAAGGATGTTATTAAACTGGAAAGAGTGCAGAAGAAATTTACAAGGATGTTGCCAAGACTCAATGGTCTGAGTTATAGTGAGAGGTTGAACAAGCTTGGAGTTTTTACTTTAGAATGTATGAGGCTGAAGGGGATCTGACAGTAGTGTAAAAGATTATGGGAGGCAGTGATAGAGTGAATGCACTCAGTTTTTTTCCCCAGGATTGGGCAACCAAGGACTAGAGGGCATCAAGTTAAGGTCAGAGAGGAAAGGGTAAAAGGGAGCCTGAGGGGCAATTTCTTTTACACACAGAGTGGTATGCATATGGGACGAGCTACCAGCAGAAGTGGTTAAGGCGGGTACATTCACAAAATTTAATAAAACATTTGGGCAAGCACACAGGTAGGAAAGGATTAGAAGGATGCAGGGAAATATTTTGTTCAGAATGGACCAGTTTGGGCCGAATGGCCTGTCTCCGTGCTGTAAGACTCTGTGAGTCTAACAACCATTGTTCTCCTACTGAATGTTATATTGTACTTCCCCAATTCACTGGAGCGAACTTGACACTCTAGCCTCTCGGCTTCCATGATGTTCCAGAATGTTCAACCATTCCATATTGAATGCAGACGCATTGTAAAATACAACATATTAATGTCACTATTCCTCCAAAGCTGCTTCAGAGCATGGTTAGTAATTAGTCCTTCCGACCACACAATAAACAATAGGTGCAGGAGTAGGCCATTCTGCCCTTCGAGCCTGCACCACCATTCAATATTATCATGGCTGATCATCCTTGATCAGTATCACACAGCACCAAATCCGAAATAATCTACCTCTAGTTTGGTTCACAACATACTCTTCAACCTACCTGATATACACTTATGGAATTTATTTTTCACAACATTAGCAGTCACTTAGTTAACTCAGTTTCGATGCAACTTGACACCATCTATTATTACTGCAGAACCCACGAGTATTTGTTACTCATTCACAGGATGGGGGCTTCATTGGATAACCAGCATTTGCTGGTCATGCCAGACGGCAGTTAAGAGTAAACAGTGTTGTCTTGGACCTGGAGTGACGTGCAGGCCAGACCAGGTAAGAACAGCCAGTTTCCTTCACTAAAGGACATTAGTGAAGCAGATGAGTTTTTCCAACAATCAACAATGGATTCCTGATCATCATAAACTCTCGATACCAGATACTTATTGAATTGAAATTCCACAATCTGCCATGGCAGGATTTGAATCCATGTCCCCAGAACATTTCATGGGTCTCTAGGTTAAGAACCGAGCGATAATATCAGTATGTCTTGGCTTCCCTTTGCATATAGTTGCATATCTAATTTCCAGAGCATATGATGCAAAATATTTGCGCGACAGTTTTGGTTCAGATATATAACACAACAAGTTTGTTTCTCTTTGCTACTTGTAAGATCTACCCAAACTGATTCTGTGGAAACTGATGGACAGAACCTCTGTCGTTATTAGTGGTAGACTTGGATAAGGCATTCGGGGAGGCTCACCTCGATGCTGAGATGATCTGAAGACATGTCCAGCAATACAGGACAAGCATCAATATCCATTCCGCTCTGTCAGGATAAGTGTCACCGTATATTGTCACTGTTCCCTCACACTCACTGTATATCTGTTACAGCACCTACCCTCAACCAAGGCTCACGCTCTGTCTCCAAATAAGGCTCAAGCATGACCATTCCCGCTGCTGAATTCAGCACCTTCCTCCCCCACATTCTCTGTCCCTGATGCAATAGCCTCGTACACTAATAGCACTACATTCATACAACACTATGGACAGACGCCCTCCGGCCACCTCACCATGTCACACCTCACCTGGGAGAAAGTGAGGTTTGCAGATGCTGGAGATCAGAGCTGAAAATGTGTTGCTGGAAAAGCGCAGCAGGTCAGGCAGCATCCAAGGAACAGGAGAGTCGACCTTTCGGGCATAAGCCTCACCTACCCCAGCACTAACAGCAGGGACATCCACTCCCACCCTCACTCATTCTCTCCCTTTCTCCCATTCCAGGAGAAACAGCCTGGAATAGGATAGAAAGAGCCAAGCCGGGTGATGGAGTGCCGGATATCCGTTCCATAATCCCCCTACCATGATATGTGGGGAGGACCCTGGAGAGAGCTGGAGAGGACCAGGAAGCCTTGTGTGGAGATTCTGAAACATCCACGTCCCACCAACCGAGTAAGGAGCAATATTCAGTAAAGAACAATTCTCAATTCAAACCTACTGTCAGTTCCAAACTCATCTCTCTCACTCGCAGAAGAACAGATATCCCATTGCACAGAGATGCAGGCATTGAATTACACAGAAGTATTGGTAAATACCCCAATATACTAACATGCACAATGCATAAAAGGAGATAAGCATGCACACACATAGAAGCACACAAAGACATATACCGTCACACACAAATAGACACAAACACAGAAACACTCAGGCTGATACACAGACAGACAGACATAGTCATGCAAATACAAAACAGTAACAAGCACATGGACACACACACACATATAAATGCACATTAAGACACAGACAGTAGTGCCATTAAGTCACAAATAAACACTTTATTTTTATTTATAAGGAGATCAAAGATTCTAGCGAGAAGGTAGGAGACTGATGTTGTGGAACGTATTAGAAATGACTGAATGGTATATTAGACTCGATAGGTCTAATTCTGCTCCTTTTTTAATACTCATGTGGTGTCATGCTCTTCCTGAGACAGCAGCAGCATCAGTGGTAATGTGGGAAAAGATTGGAGGGCAGAATGGTTAATGTCGATTCCTAGTTATTGTACCGAAATGGGGCAGTGATTTGACATGAGGTTAACACAGTTTTTAAAAAATGTGTCCCCCAGTGGAAGAAGGATGTCCCTTTCCCTTCACTGTTGTGCTGTCTGTGGTGTCCTCATCCTCAGGGAGCAGTGAAGACTCGGTTAATTGAGGTATTTTAGTTTGCCCTTGACTGATCTTTGCTGGACAGGAGAGTCAATGTTTATTGGGAACAGACAGGAGACAGATGGTCAGACCCACTCGGATCAGCCATGAGCATTCTGAATGGTGTCATCAAATGGCCAACTGCTGCCCCTTTCAAATGTGTTGTTCCATCAACCCACCCTCCCGGCTGTTACAGGAATATACTGCTGCCCCTACTCCATGTGTTGTTCCCTCCATCTATGCTCCCGGCCGTTAAAAGATATACCGCTGTCCCTACCCCGTGATGCAGATGTTTTTCATATTCCTGGTACATGAATTATATGAAGTCTGTCTGCAGATGCAGCAAGCGATTCGGAAGGTAAGTGGAATGATGCTGTTTGTGGCAACGGGTATTGGGTTTAATTAGTAATATTTCACTGTATCTGTACAGGGCATTGCTGAGACCACATCAGATACACTGGGGACTGTTTGGATCCTCTAAACTAAAAATAAAACTGGATACAATTCCTTTCAAAGTAGTTCAAAGATGCTTCCTTTTACTCATTCCTGAAATGAAGGCCTCTTGTTATCAGGAATTATCTGTTTGGATCTTAGATGAGAAATCTTATTGAACCACGATTTTCAGAGAAGTCGTTCAGCTGGATACATATTTTCTCTTGTTTAAGAAGACTAAAGCTAGGTAATTTTTTTTTGAATGAGATGCATTGGTATTAACACAAATATTATGAAGATATCAACCCATTTTAAAAAAATTAAGCAGATGCATATGAACATCTCATCAAATCATAAAACGGGCACATTATTTTCTTTTGCTAATGAAAGGCACTGTGCACAACAACAGCAATGATGCTGCATACAACATACAGTCTATTATCATCCATTCCAGAGAATGTACATGGAGGTGCGCATGGTCCAGTTTGGTTTTCAGTTGACATTCTTGTATTTTTCTACACAGAGACGGAGAAAAATATTACTTGCTTCAGAAGCAGCAGCCAATTGGTCTCTCTCTCTCTCTCTCTTACTGTGTTCTGCCTGAAAACAAGGCGTGAGAGCAGAAAAATCCCGAGCCATCTTTACCACTCGTAAAGGATTCCTGATGAGGATTCATAGGAATCTCTGTACAGCTCGAAGAAAAGGGAATTCAGCCAAATCCAACTGTTCCAGGAAGAAATCCGCATTCCCAGACATTTGTGTGAGCAGAATAAGCTCAAAGTCAGAAAAACATTTGCGACACTCTATCATTTTACCATTTGTTCACAGTTCAACTTTATGTGTCCCAGATTTTTCTAGAAAATTACCCAGTCTGATACCGATATCATTGGACACAGCACTCAACTGGTTACATTTAAAATTTGCTTTCACCAATAGAGGAGTGGGAAAAGACATGAGTGACCCTCCAACATTGGTCAGAACACAAACAAGAGATTCTCAAAGGGTTGGTAAGGTGTGAATTCCCTTCCACAGAAGATTGTGATGCTTGGATATTTCCATGTGTTCAAAATTGTCTATTTAAGACATTTGAAAGACAAATGAATGTAGGGAAATGATACACTGACAGAAAAGTGTTGCTGAGACCTTAATCAGATCAAAGTGCATGGTAGAGCCTCACGCAGAGATGACTCAAAAATGCTTTGCTCTCTCTGATTACAACATGCAATAACAGTACATCCAGGATAATTACAGCCGTTTACTTTGAAATTACAGAAAATGAAAACATAAGGAACAGGAATAGTTAATTCGGCCAGTCAAGCCATTGTATACAATCATGACTGACCTACTGTTAGCATTTATCTTCCTTAATGGCCAGTTATTCACAATCCTGAGCTCTCTGACAGGTCAAAGATTCATGTACCACCTCTTTAAATACTTTCAGTGATGTAGCTCCCCTTACTCTCTAGTCCAGATAATTCCTGACATTGATTACCCTCTGTGAGAGAAAAACACTCTCTACACATACACCATCACCTATTGATATGAACAAGAGGTGAACACAGGGGCTCAGGAAAGAGTGAATGGCCTTGAGATCAAGGCAGTAGTTGACTGAGGATGTTATCGGGACCACCTACTTATTTGAGCTTAATGACAATCAGGTCTAACCTTCCCCACTGGTTGGAGTCTTTCAGAGCACAAAGGAAGATGTTTGTGGTCGGTGGCCGACAATCCTCTCAGTCATCTCTTCAGGAGATCCTCAAATTAACTTGCTCAACACAAACATCTTCAGCTCCTTCGTCAACGCCTGTATGCCCCCATTCCCGGTGCTCCCCATCTATCTCAAGATCAGAAGCAGGGTGATCACTGAAGATCACACAATATTCAGAACAATTTGTCCCCCCATCAGCTCCTGAACCGGTCTGTGTCTATATTCAGCAAGACCCAAACAACATTCACGTTAGTGCTGTTAAAGTGTCGGTAACATTCATGTAACAGCACGGCCAGACACTGCACATTTCCACAGTTAAAAGAGGAGCTCATTCAGCACCTCAAGCTGGTTACATGGATATGTGGAAACCATTCAGCCCATCGAAATGACTGAACAAGAAGAGGGACAGCCCATTCAATCATCCTGCCTGTTCCACAGGAAGAGGAGGCATCTAGTCAGTACATTGAGCTGTTAAACAGGAACAGGCAGAGTCCAGTAAGACCCCTAAACATGTTCTATAGAACCAGGAGGAGACCATTCACCCCTCGAGACACTTACACAGGAATAGGAGCGTGTCACTGATGCTCTATCCTGGAAAACAAATGGAGCAGATACTGCACTCACAGACGGCTCACGATGTTCCTCGTGGCTCCATTGCCTGTGGGACACATTATACTGTAACATGTTTTGCCGGCAGTGAGGAAGGAAGCCAAATGTTTTGTGCCAAGCCTCAAGGAGGCATCTTCCATCTCCAGGAAGACAGACCCATGTTCTCCGTGGGGGTCAGAAGCTGGTGGGGATAGTTAACTGTTTTAGAATGAAGGTATTGTGGCTCCTGTCGGGATGGTGGATAACGTGAAGTTCTATGTATGATCACACACCAGATACACTGTATTAATGTTGGAAGAGTTTAGGTAAAGACTGGCCCTCTCTCTCTCAATCGAAATGGGGAGTGGAGTGGAGTGAGAGGGACGTTCTCAGAGTCTTTTAAGCCATCGAGAATCATGTAAACTAAGTAAAGAAATCATGGAACTTATCACCGTATTAGTTCTGTTTGGAATATAATGAGTGACTGTCCATCCACTTACGGTTCAATGCAATCAGCTCTTATTCCTTCAAAGTGCTACAGATTAACCCTCAAGCACTCCCGATGGTACAATCATCCCAACAATGAGTCTAGTGAATCTCCATTACACTCTTTCTGCCAAGAGGATTATTCCTTATAAAGGAGAGAAAATCTGTGCACAATACCATAAATACTATCTCAACAACACTCTAGGGTGGATCACACTAATTCTGTTCCCTCACCTAGATGTCTCAGCTTCTTTCCTGTGGTATAAAAAGCCATTCCTTCTCACTACACTGCGAATGATATGGTATTTTGAAGTTTCTTACATCTTTGCGTCAGTCATCACCAGAGGTGCCGATGGAGATGTATATCACGTTCAGAGGGAGACTCAGTCAGAAAGAATTCACTTGAACCAGGGAATGGTCACCTACCTGAATGGAAATTACTTACAGGAACATGGAAATCAGGCAGAGGAAGGGAGCTATCTTTCCTGTTGTTCTGCTCTCATGGGATGTGTGCAGCCCTGGTCAGGCCAACATGTTATGCTGATCTTGAACTGAGTGGCTGTTTCAGCTGTTGCACAGGATAATAAAGAGTAAACCACATTGATGTGGGTTTGCAGTCACACAGAGACCTGAACATGGAAGGATAACCCATTGCCTTCTCTACAGGACATGAGGCAAACAGATAGGCTTTTGTTTAAAACAAGTGGTGATGATTTCATTTGCATTCCATCAACTTCCTTCATGAGACACAAAAAGATTATTATTCTGTGCCACTTGATGATGAGTCAATCACTTGACCACCATGCACTGTCTGTCCATCTGACAGATTCTGTGGAGAAGACAAATTAACCATCTCAAGTGCAAATATGTTGTGATGGAAGCATAGTTAGAAGGGACTTGAAACGGTTAAATCTGGATTTACTAAAGGCACAAATCATGGATTATTCAGCAGTTCATTGAGGCTGAGAATGTGACTGAAATATCCTGATAGTGGTCCTGGGTAGGATTGGTGAGTGGGGAGAATATGTAGAAATGTGAATATGAATGGAGAAAAAAGATAATGGAGTTTCAGAACAGTCTGGTTTCTCCTCTCGTATTGTTGAGTAAGTTGTGGATAGTAATTTGCTAGTTTTAATCAGTAAGGAATAAATTTTTTGACTGGATCTGAAAATGATGACTTCCAAATTTTAAAATTTGAATATGAACAGCAATTCAGTTCAACTCCGTTTAATGGTCAGATGGAATGACTTACCAGGAACACCAACTATAGCGAGGATGGGATAGTAACCTCCTTGAATAATCCAAAGGATATCTTCGATCCGTGATGCTAATGATATCCAAGGCTGAGAAAGATAGTAAAGACCCAAGGATAAACTCCTGTCTGTTGTAATATTCCAGTCGAAGGTTCTCACATTCTGATCCATTAATTGAACGTCCCAGTCTAATGTTCTCAGATTCTGATCTCTCCTCCTCCGTCTCTCGAGCTGCTGATCCCTGTTAGTCCAGTCGATGATGCTCCCGCCCATGCTGGGATAACACAATGAACCGAGTCCTTAATTAATAGAAGAGGCAAACCCTCCAGTGACACATCTCGGATCCACAGAGACTGACATCAATCACAGTCACTGAACAAATAGCTCCAGCCAACGCCTTTCAATTCAATATTGTTTTATTCAAATTCAAAACAATGATTCAAACTGTCATTTTCTGGATGGGCAATGTAAGGGTGACTGATGGAACAAATCTTGAGGCTGGTAGATCAATTGAGTTTAATTATTCAATCTGCCTTGGATGCAGGTGAAATGCCGTAAGTTTATCAGAACTTAAACGTTCTTCTCTGTTTATAAATGGAAACATACATCCTGGAATTACTGACCAAGCATTATAATTTCAATAAAACATTGAGACAATTTTTATAGTTCATGATCTGAGGGGAATGTGTGTCTGAGAAACGTGAGGTTATAACAGACAAATGGCATGAAATTTTTAACAGAGAATTGAACGTGACAAATGTAATTCAGATTGTTATTCCAGTTTTGGAGAGAGGCAGATGAGGCCTGTGCTATTGATGTTATCGAAGTTCGTGAACTGTGATGAAGTGTCATTTACTGGACTTCAATGACAGTGTGATTATGGCATTGTGGAGGAGACACACCATAAAGAGATGTGGGGGACATGGCAGTTCAGACATGAGGGAGGGACAATAATATTCCCCAGTTATCAGTATTGGAATGTTACCCTTTATAACTCATATGCAGAACAGATTCAAGGATACATTTAAAGTGAGGAATGAAGAATAAAATCTGTTTATTGAAAACAAAATACAGCACAAAATAATTTTTTGTCCATACAAAACTATGGAAAGTACAAAGAGATAAAATACACTGATGATATTGAGCGACATAAATTGAAGTGTGTATTACAAAACCACGGAAGTGGTGTCCAATCTTTCTCGATCATTATTTGGCCCACAGCTGAGATACTGATTTCCCCTCTGTCAGTGATCCACCTCATTGAGATTCTCTGGCGCAGTATCCCAGTATCGAGCAGGATTCTCAGTTCCTGCTGCTGTTCACCCAGCCTATTTAAATTAAACCACCTTCTAATTGTAAAAACAAAAATCGCTTGGCCTTTTGCACTCTGTTTAACTGTCAGCAACTCAGCTCTGTGATATTATTGAAGATAAATGCTCTGGGACCACAGCCAGTATTCGCACAGTGCTCACAGGGTATGGCACTAGATAAAGGCCTTGCAATCTGTGAGAATTTCTAAATAAAACTTACATTTTCTGTCTGTTCCTGTCTATCTCTGCTGTCTTCTGATCTATCCAACTCACCCTCGTTTAACATCCCTCCAATCACTCCCTGTTTCCAAATTGTACAGCTTGATGTTCGACTGGAACAAAACAACTATTATAGGACAAGCCAAACAGAGAACAGCCAGGGGACTCTTAGAGGCATGACACTCATCAACAGATTCTATTATCAAACACATCGACCTGGACCCAAAATACCGGCCACTTCAGCGGACAGCTGGAACTGACAACCGGAAGCGGCAGAGACAAACCACTATAGATGCAGGAGGAAATATCACAGACGCGCTTCACAGGAGGTTTCCAAGCACTGAGGATGACCCTAGACAGGGGAATAAACGTTTGCAACACAAATTCCCATTTCGGCGAACAGAACCACAACAACGAGCACCCGAGCTACAAAGATTTTCACAAATGTTGTGGCCATTTTGGAGAAATGGATCGAGCAGGGACAGGACTGATCGTTTGAGGGTCCGGGGTTTATATGCTTCATTAAGAACAGGAAGTAACTAAAAATGGTGGGGAGGAGGTGGAATTGTTAATCAAATGCAATATTACGTTGGCAGAAAGGATGTTTGATAAGAACTCGTCTACTGAGTTAGTATGCGAAGAGGTTAGAAACAAAAATGGAGAGATCACCCTGTTGACAGTTCTCTATAGCCCTCTGAAAAGTTCCAGAGATTTAGACTAAGGATTACAAAGATGATGCTGGATAGGAGCGAATATAACAGAGTATTTGTTACGGAAGATTTTACCTTTCCAAATATTGATTGGAAACGCTTCAGTTCAATTACTTTATATGGGTCAGTTTTTGACCAATGTGTGCAGAATGTTTCCTGACGCGTTATGTGCATAGGCCAACAAGGTACAAGGCCAAATTGGATTTGCTACTGGGTAATCAACCAGATCAGGTGTTAGATTTGGAGGTAGGTGAACACTTGGCTGATAGTGGCCACAATTCAGTTATGTTTATCTTAGCGATGGTAAGGGACAGGTCTATACCCCAGCGCAACTGTTATAGCTGGGAGAAAGCCAATTATGATGCGATTAGGAAAGGTTTTAGGATACATAGCATGAGGAAGAAAACTTAAGGAGATGGCCACAATTGAAATGTGGAGCTTTTTCAAACAACAGCTACTGTGTGTCCTTGATAAGTTTATACCTGTCAGGAAAGGAGGAAGTGGTCGAGCGAGGCTGCTGTGGTTTACTAAAGAAGTTGAATCTCTTGTCAAGAGGAAGAAGGAGGCATATGTAAAGATGAAACGTGAGGCTCAGTTCGGATGCTTGAGAGTTACAAGTTAACCGGGAAGGACTGAAGGAAAGCTAAGAATAGCCAAGAGAGAGCATGAGAAGTCTTTGGCAAGTAGGATCCAGGAAAACCCTCAAGCTTTGTATCAGAATGTCACGAATAAAATAATGACCAAATTAAGATTAGGGCCAATCAAGGACAGTAGTGTGAAGTTGTGTGTGTAGTCCAAGGAGATAGGACAGGCACTAAATAAATACTTGTATCAGCATTCACAATGGAAAGACAATGCTGTTGAGGCCGATATGGAGTAAAGGCTATTACACTAGATGGGATTGAATTTCGTAAGGTGGAGATGTTAGCAATTCTAAAGAGTGTAAAAATAGATAAGTCTCCTTGGCCAGATGGGATTAATTCCAGGATCCTCTGAGAAGTTAGGGAGGAGATTACACAACCATTGGTTCGAATCTTTACATCGCCATTGTCTACAGGAATAGTGCCAGAAGACTGGACAATAGCAAATGTCCCTTTGTTCAAGAAATTGAGATGATACAACCCTGGTAGTTATATACCAGGCTTACTTTGGTTATGGGTAAATTGTTGGAAAGGATTATACGAGATAGGATTTATTAACATCTAGAAAGGAATCATTTGATTAGGGATAGTCAACAAGGATTTGTGAAGGCTATGTCATGTTTCACAAATCTTACTGAGTTCATTGAGAAGTTGACCAAACAGGTGGATGAGGGTAAAATTAGGTATAAGGATTTCAGTCAAAAATTTGATAAGTCCCCCATGTAAGGCTATTGCAGAAAATATGGAGAGTGTGGTGTTGGAAAATCAGAACAGATGAGGCAGCGTCCAAGGAGTAGGAGAGTCGATGTTTCATTTGCAAACCCTTCATCAGGAATCAGTGTTCTGATCTCCAGCATCTGCAATCTTCACGTTCTCCTCGGATCCTGCCTGACCTGCTGTGCTTTTCCAGCAGCACACTTTCGACTCTGATTTCAAACGTCTGTCGTCTTTACTTTCTCCCAGAAAATAGAGAGACGTGGAATTGAGGATGATTTAGTGGTTTGGATCAGAAATTGGCTAGCTGAAAGAAGACAGAGGATGGTAGTTAATAGCGAATGTTCATCCTCGAGTTCAGTTGCTAGAGGTACACTGTAAAACTCTGTTTTGGGGCGACTGTTGTTTGTCGTTTTGATAATGACCTCAATGAGGGAATGGAAGGATGAGTTAGTAAATTTACGTTTCGCAATAAGGTCGGTGGAGCTGTGGGAAGTGTTGAAGGATGTTGCAGCTACTGAGCTGTAATCTTTGATGTTGATTCTCCTACAAGGGGCTGAATAGCTTCCTTCTGCGAAGTACCAATTCTGAAGTACTCTGACCCACAATAAAAGCTTTAGGTGCCCGGAGTGGCAAGCTTGTCCAGTTAAGGATACACACTGCACAAACATCCATCATCTCTTCCTGTTCTCTGATATGCAGCGGCCTCAAAATATCTGCCCAAACAAAATAGATTAATTCCAATTCAAGCAGTCAGAAGGACATTCACCAGAGGGGTTTGCCATCAGCGGATTTAATTAATAACAAGATTTCAGAACAACACAAAAAGAAAATAATATCGCAGCCCATAATAATTGGCAGCAGAGCAAAACCTACAGTTGCAAATAGTTCCACGTTCAATATTATGTTCAGTTTTGATCACCTTGCTATAGGAAGGATGGTATTAAACTGGAACTTTACAAGGATGTTGCCAGGACTCAAGGGTCTGAGTCATAGAGAGAGGTTGGATAAGCTGGGACATTTCTCTTTCGAGTTGAAGCAGCCAGGGGGTGCACGAAGTGCTTCGAGAGGCTTGTCATGGCCCACATTAGTTCCAGTCTACCAGCCTGCCTCGATCCCCTACAGTGGAATGTGTCCATATCGGGTGTCATTTCCCTGGAACATCTGGACAACAAGGACACCCACGTCATATTCCTGCTTATTGACTATAGGTTCTCCTTCAACACCATTATTCCCTTCAGACTGATTAAAAAAACTCCCTGACCTTAGTCTCAGCTCCGTCCTCTGAAATTGGATCCTCAGCTTTCTGACCCACAGGACGCAATCAGTGAAAATAGATAAGTGTGTATCTTCCATGATAACATTCAACACTGAAATCCCAAAGGATGTGTCGTCAGCCCCCTACTATACCCCTGTACACCCACAACTGTATTGCCAAAGTTTGAACGAATGCCATCTACACGTTCACGGATAACACCATCATAGTAGGACAGATACGTAATGATGGCAAGTCAAAATACAGAATGGAAATAGAGGACTTGCTGACGTGCTGCACTGAGACCAACCTC
This sequence comes from Hemiscyllium ocellatum, assembly GCF_020745735.1. Lineage (NCBI taxonomy): Eukaryota > Metazoa > Chordata > Chondrichthyes > Orectolobiformes > Hemiscylliidae > Hemiscyllium > Hemiscyllium ocellatum. The sequence goes on along the minus strand of NW_026869113.1, from coordinate 331,452 downwards.
TCTTTCAACGGTGAGTACTAACCAACTGATCAATGACTTCAGAATGAAAGGAGGAGAACATGCCCCCATCTGCATCAATGGAACTGAAGTTGAAATAGTGGGCAACATTAAGTTCCTCGGAGTGAAGATAACTGACATTCTGTCCTGGACTTCCCAGTTAGATGTGACAGTCGAGATCACACAACAACCCCTCTTCGTTCTCTAGTAGCTCAGGACATTTGGCATGCTCACAAGGATCCTCACCAATTTCTACAAATGCACCACTGAGAGCAAACCATCCAGGTGTATAAATGGCCTGGTGTGGCAACAGCCCAGCCCAGGCCAGTAACAGAAATGACAGAAGGTTGTGTGCACAGCCCATACCATGAAGGAAACCAACCTCCCGTCCATTGACTCCATTTACACGGCAACCAAAGACCCATCGCACTCTGGATCACCTGCAATCTCTTCCATCAGGCAGACAGTACAGAAGCTTAAACACTCAAATCAGCGGCTGATGACAGCATCTTCCCAACCATTATTAAACTGAGGAATGGAATCTCTGACTTCAAATAGTGCTGATCTTAATCACGTTGACCTTGCCTCTTACATGCTATTTGTGGTGTAGCCTGTATGCCTCAGTCTGTTTTAGTTTACCCTCTGATCTGTATGTCCTTGGTTATTGTAGGAGCGAGATTCCCCAGCTAGGGACAAAGACTCTGGAGGCAGACAGGGCACGGGCAGGGAGTGGACTTTAATTCAAGCAAAAACTTGAAGGGAGAATACCAAAGGATCTTCCTCAAATCTGGCTTTAAAATAAGAAGACAATGGTTTCCCTAATCCTCAGCTCAGATCCGAAGAGGGTTGCTGCTCCCAGTTACCTCGAGCTGTGGGGCGGTGGGTACCTCCTGGTTTTCACCTGGTGAAAGGTGGCCTTTGGCAGTCACCTCGGAGGGTTCGTCGTTTCCTGTTTGGGAGGTTCTGCCCTCCTTTCCCCCCGCAGCGCTCTGTTTCTTATTCTGGTGATGACCCTCCTTGAGCACATCTTTGATTAGCTTAGATTACTTACAGTGTGGAAACAGGCCCTTCGTCCCAACAAGTCCACACCGACCCGCCCCCACACTTCCCCCAACATTTTACCCCTTCATCTAACACTAGAGGTAATTTAGCATGGCCAATTCACCGAAACCGGAGCACCCAAAGGAAACCCACGCAGACACGGGGAGAATGTGCAAACTACACACAGAACGTCGCCTGAGATGGGAATTGAAACCTGGTCTCTGGCGCTGGGAGGCAGCAGTGCTAACCACAGTGCCACCGTGACACCCATCTTCACCATCCGAAGAGCTGCCTGTATCCTCACCGTGCAACTGTCATTTCCCCCTTTGGTAGGAGGTTTTGGTGGCCTGACACGTTTTCGCCCTCCTGTTTTTTTTTATACGAATCCACTCCTCTGCCTCCATGGCTCACTCCTCCTCCATTGCCTCCGTCTGTCCTGTAGATTCTGGGATCAGCTACTGTACCTGGTTGCTGGCCGTTCCGCTCCAGACTGTCCTTCCTTCCTGGTGCCACCAGACACCGTTCCCTTGCTGGTTTGTGGTGCCTTGTTTATCGTTTGCCGTGCAGCTCTGGCCATCTGTGCGGAGGTGGCGGATGCTCGTCTTGGGTAGGTCTCCTCGCCACACAGATTATAGTTCTTGGCCTCTTTGCATTCCTTGGTCAGGTGACCCTCCTGTTTGCAGTTCCGACAGTGACCTTACAGTCAGCCGCAGTGTGGCCTGACCTCCCGCAGGTTTAGCACACTTTTGGCTGGGCTGCATATGTCAGGTACACTCTGCCCCCTCCGATGTAAAGCTGGAGGTTGGGTGGATGATGTTCCCATAGCATTGACCCTCAGGATTACCCTGACCTGCTGCTTGCTGGTCCAGATCCTGAAAGGGTCGACCACATCAGTGCTTTCTGCCTCAACGTGGACATATCTTCTCAGGAAGGTGAGGACAGCAGCTGCTGGGACGTGGGGGCTGTACATATGAAACTTAACACCCCTGCTCTGTGCAAGACGCACACCCAACAGGATCGCTGGCAAGGTGGTGAATAGAGACTCCCCTTCCTTCTCCTTGAAGACATTCAGGAGCTGCTCGCAGTGCTTCACGCTCCTAAAGGTCACATCAAATTAGCGTTCCACAGGACAATTCTGCACGCAGCACACATCGGCTTTTTTATTTCAAAAGTATACTTTATTCATAAAATACGTTGATGGTCTGTACAGTTGGTCATGCCATACATACGTAAACATTTACATACAGAGATCAGAATTTATCATTTTTATATACAGGTCTATGTCCATATATTTAGCTGCGGCGTCAGCAGAGCCCAAATAACTGCGTGGGCCCCGTGTTCTTCTTAGACAGGCAGATGTTACACGGTGGTCTTTCCCCACCGTGCCTTGGCGGTAGCTGCCCCAAGCTTCATTGCGTCCCTCAACCCGTAGTCCTGGTCCTTGGAATGTGCCAGTCTGCAACTCTCAGTCGGGGTCAACTCCTTCAGCTGGAAGATCAACAGGTTTCGGACCAGAGAGTTGATGATCGTCCACGCACAGTTGATGTTTGTCTCGGTGTGCATCCCGGGGAACAGACCGTAGAGCACAGAGTCCCATGTCACGGCGCTGCTCGGGACAAATACCACTACATTCCTCTCCAGGCATCTTCTGCGTAGGCATATTCCAGAAGGAGGTGTGTGACAGTCTCGCCCCTCCCCCCACCCCCGCAGCCGCTTCGAGGTCAGCGTGTGGTGCAGCTGAGTGTCTGGGCGTGCATAAAGGATCTCACAGGCAGAGCCCTTCTCATCACCAGCCAAGCCAGGTCTTGGTGCTTGTTGGAATGTTTGGCTATGAAGCATTCTGCCAAAAGGCGTTGACAGTCTGCTCAGGGAATCGCTCAATAGGATCCCCCCTCTCCTTTACCCGAAGGGTCTCAAGGACACTACGTGCTGACCACTTCCTGATGGACTTGTGGTCAAAGGTGATTTTCTTCATAAACTTCTCCACGAAGGTCAGGTGATACAGAACGGTCCAACTACTCAGAACGTTCCACGGCAGCGAGGCCAGGCCGATCCTTCGCAACACCGAGGACAGGTAGAACTTCAGTATGCAGTGACACTTGGTGTTTGTGTACCGGGGATCCCTGCACAGCTTGATGCAGCCAAACGCAAAGGTGGCCATCAGGGTGAGGGTGACATTAGGTGTATTTTTCCCCCATTACCCAGATCTTTGTACAGCGGGTCCCTTCGGAACCGGTCCATCTTTGACCTCCATATAAATTGGAAGTGACTGCAGCTGCACAGGTTCTGGGAACAGGTCAGACCTGTGTCACATATAACAGCAATGACAGTGCCTCACACCTGATGGCCAGGTTTTTTCCCGCGATGGAGAGCTGCTGTAGCTTCCATCTACCCAGTTTCTGCCTCACTTTGCTGATATGCTCCTCCCAAGATTTGGCACACGCCAAAGCGCCACACCACCCCCCCCCCCCCACCCTGAACCAAATATCCAGCACCTTCAGGTGGTCGGTCCTGACAGTGAAGAGGATCGAGGATTAGTCGGCCCAGTTCCGAAAGGCATGGCCTCGCTCTTGCCTCGGTTTACCTTGGCCCCCGAGGACCGTTCGAACTGGTCACATATGCACATGAATCTGCGCACGGACAGCGGATCTGAGCAGAAAACGGCGACGTCATCCATCTACAGGGAGGCCTTAACCTGCAGGCCCCTGCTGCCTGGAATAGTCACCCCTCTCAGGCTCACATCCTTCCTGATGGGCTCGGCAAATGCCTCTATGCAGCACACAAACAAGGCAGGAGAGAGAGAGGGCAGCCATGCCTGACTCCAGATCTGACTGGGAAGCTCTCTGATTCCCACCCATTGATTGAGACTGCACTGACAATGTTGGTGTAGAGCAGTCTGATCCAATTGCAGATTGCCTCACCAAAGGACTTTTTGAAGAGAACATCTCTCACCTGTGTGATATCCTGTCAAAGGCTTTCTCCTGGTCCAGGCTGATCAGGCAGGTGTCCAATCCTATGTTCTGCACGATCGTATACCTGAGGAGTGCGAGACTCTCAGCAATCTTCCTACCCAGTACAGCACAGGTTTGGCCAGGGTGAATCACTGACCCCAGAGCAGACCTGACCCTGTTTGCAATTACCTTTGACAGAATTTTGTAATCCACATTCAACAGTGAGATTGGTCTCCAATTTTTGAGTTCCTCCCTCTCCCCCTTCCGCTTGTAGATGAGGGTGATGATGCCTTTCCTCATGGATTCACTCATGGTACCTGCACTCACACGTCAGCCGCTCCAAACTCGCTGCCCGAAAACAAAATCATCTTCACGAACACCATCTGATCGACAGGTGTACGATCCTCCACCTTCTTCACAGTCACCCTGACTGTGTTGCGAATGCCCTGGCCTGGGCTGCGGGCGGCTGCTGAGGCCATAGCTCCTCGCTTGGTTGGTCCCTGAGTTGGCGTTAGGCAGAAGCCAGCATGAAGATCCACAAAGAGCAGGGCAGCACAACCAAACAAACCTTCAATATACAATCACGATCCAGCGATGATCTCGACGAGCTGTGATGATTCGCAATTCGACATCCATCCTGATATGAACAGACCCTTGATCTTAGCCAAAAGAAACTCTATTAAAAATCTTGCTGAAAATCCAACTTCTGTTCCTCTATTGCTTTTCTGTAAATAATCTATCAGTCAGTTTCTCAAATATGTTTCCCATTTCACTAATGTTTGTTGTTTTTTTTCAATGCCCATTATTTTCAGTTCCAATAATTTCCCCAAATTAGGTTGTTTACTAATGTAATACTATATCCTTTTCTCCTCAGTCTCAGGTTTTCTCCTATTGCTGGGAAGGCTTTGTTTATGCCTTTTTCTGTGAAGACAGAAGTGAAGTAGTTGTGTCATGTTTCTCTGTTCTCCATTCTCCATTCCATGCTTTCTGACTGTAAGGAAGCTGACACTTTGACTAACAAGAACAGCTGTTTTATGTTCACCCTGTCCATGCCCCTTGTAATCTTAAACTTGAATTAATTACCCACTCAACTTTCTCTGCTCCAATGGAAACAACCCGAGTTTATCCAGCCCCTCTCCACAGCTCATATGTTCCATCCCAGGGAACACCTCAGTGAATTCCCTCTGCACCTTATCCAATACAATCACATCATGAGCTCCCAGAACTGCACACAGTATTTAATTTGGCCTTACTAATGTGCTATATAACTTTTATAGTCTTTGGGTCAACGATCAAAGACTACTGTACTGCTTAACTCATCAACGATCACATCCAGTCACGTTCAAAGATGTGTGGAGAAGCACACACTGAGATTCCTGGTGTGTAGCCATCCATTGAATTCTCCACTGTTCTTCCAAAGTGCATTACCTCATATTTATCAGGGTTACATTCCATCTGCCATTGATTGTTATCATCTGACCAATCCACCAGTATCTTCCTGTAATATAAGGCCGTCCTCCTCACTCCCAACCAACTGGTCAATCTTTGTTTCCAACACAAACTTGCTAATCACACTCCCCTTACCCACGTCACATTCACATCACTTATGGTTACCACGAATAATAAGGGACACAGCACTGATATCTGCGGTACACCAGACACACAAACAGCCTTCTAACACGACGTTGCATTTGGATTCAACTTGGCAAGTCACTAATAGTCCTACCTGTTCCCTGGTTATTCTGTTCCAGATGACATGCCTGTAGAATATCTGGGGATTCGCACCAATCTTGCTCTGCCAGCAGGTTTCCATGGCCCTGCATGCGTCAGTCCCCTCCGAGTGAAGAATTTCATCCTTATTGCGCTCTTAAATGCCCTGTCCATTAACCTGCCATTATTTTCCTTAAATGTAGAGTAGACAGGCAGAGAAACATTCTGTTTATTTCCACCTTGTCACATGTTTCGTAGATATTCCAAATTTCATTGTGATCACCTCTTGTTCTTTGAAACTGGCGAGGTTACAAGACAAGTCCCCCCATCAGAAAATCTTGTCCTCTGAGGGATTAATCTGAAGAATGTCCATTGCACGTCCTCTGTCTCTTACTCTTTCTTATATTGGGTCACCAACACTATGCACAATTGTCAAAGTATACACTCAACTACACTCTATGCAAACTGCTTAATGATGTCTCTACAGCTATATTCAGATTCCCTTAAACGAAGGCCAACCTAACTTTAACTTTCCAATTACAGGTATTCCTCCAAATACTATTCACGTTAATTGCATTTACGAACTCACTGTGTGAGTTCTTACAGAAATACTTCTGAAAATCCAAATGCTCCACTTTCACTGGTTGTCCATTGCCTACCCTGCAAGAAACAACTTCAAACAATTCCGAAGTTTGTCAGGTATGATTTCTCTGTCAGAAATAAATAGTGATTCTCTGCAATGTTGCTATTCATTTCTGATTGCCCAATATCATCTTATATAGTAGATTCCAACTGTTTCCTTGGAGATATCTAATTAATTGGTTTGCAGTCATCTGCATTATCTCTTCTTGCCTGCGTCTATAGTTGGATCATATTTACTACCGTCCAGTTATCTACTTATAGCCTTTGCATAATCTACACGAAAAGAAAACAGAGTCACCGAGAGTTCAATTAACGTGCTGTTTTATTGCTGACATTTTGAGATGAAGTATATCTGGCCCATCAGACTTAGCAATGATCAACCTAGCTTCACTTTCAAATACTACCTTGTTGCTGGTACGCATTGACTTTATGTCTTTAGTTCGACAAGTCCCAATTGACCACCCGTTATACCTCAGAGATTTGCTGGAGCTTTCTCCTTGAAGACAGATGTGAAGTAACTGGGTAGTTTATCTACCCTTTTTCTTTTTTCCCCACAATAAATTCCCCTATACCTGACAAATTTCCACATTTGACCTTGCTTTTGTTTTCTTTAGTATATGGATTGTAGATATAAGCAGTCTGTGTGTTTCCCGTTTGTTTGTATTCATGTGCTTTTTGATTTCCTTAACACTTTCTCCTTCCTTATTTTCGGAAAAGTAAATCTCTCCGAATGTTCAGGTTTCCAGAATATCTGGAATTCTCCTGAACCTACTTCCTTTGATTTAACGCAATCTTTAATTCTTACATTAACCATCACTGAGTCATCTTCCCTTTGTTTGGTGTTTGTAACTTAGTGATATGTGCGTATTTGTCAGACATTGCAGTATTTCTATCAATAACAAACATTATTTGGCTCACACTAAATGTAATATTGTATTTTTCCAATTCACTTGACCCTCTCGTTTCCGTGCTTCCATGATTTTTGAGTGTAATGTTCAAAAGTTGTATATTGCATGCAGACGCCGTGTAAAATGCAACATATTAATGTCACGATTCCTCAAAAGCTGCTTAAGATCAAGATCATTAACCAGTCCTTGTGACCTCACAACACCACACCCGAAATACCCTGCTCTCTAGTTTGATTCACAATATACTCTTCAACCTACCTCATAAAAACTTATGAAATTTATTTTTCACAGCATTAGCAATCATTTAGTTAACGCAGTTTTGATGCAATTTTAGATCATCCAGTATTCTGCAATACTGACAATACTTGTGTATCTAATTTCCAGAGCATAGAATGCTCAAAATTTGCACAACAGTTTTAGTTTAGATATGTAAGGCACCAATGTTGTGTCGTCCTTTTTGTTTACAAGATCGTCGCAAACTGATTCTGAAGAAGCTGATGGATGTGGTCTGTGGTGTTATTAGTGACAGACGTGGACATGACATTGGGGAGGCTCACCCCTATGATGAGATGATCCGAAGAAATGCTCATCAATACAGGACAAAAATCAATAACCTTCCCCGCTCTGCCAGGGCAAGTGTATCTGCATTCTCTCTACTCCATCACACTCACTGTATGTCTGCTATATTCCTGATGAAGGGCTTTTGTCTGAAACGTCGGTTTTCCTGCACCTCGGATGCTGCCTGAGCTGCTGTGCTTTTCCAGCACCTCTCCGATGTAAATCTTGTTTTCAGCATCTACATTCCTCACTTTTGACATATCTGTTATAGCACCTACACCAGAACAAGGCTCTTGCTCCAGCACTCTCACTATTGTATGCAGCACTCTCTTTCCTTCACTCTCTCTGACACTGAATGCACACTGAGTTTGAATTTATAGTTTTACCAATATCGAACCAGAAAGACGATTTAAAAATGCGGACATTTTGAAAATTGGAGAGAGAGAAAATGCTATTGAGATAGAAGAAGCCTGTGTATCAACCATCTTGCTCTGGAAGACATTAGGAAATATTCTCTATCAAAGATATTTGTTCATATGAAACTTATTCACAGTAAACAGAAATTTGACGATCCAGAGAATTCAACAGCCGGAAGAGTGAGGTCGCAGAGGATAGCTGTGGCTGTGCGGTTTTGAAATTAAATTGCTGTAATCTTCATCAGTGTCTTATTGAAACAGCATAATCTTATTGAGTTGGAGTCAGATAATAAGCAATTGTTGGGGGATTAGATTTGTGAATAGTTGTTGTGTAATGTTCACTTTTAGAGTTAAAAAATTAAATTGACTTTATTTTCTTTAAATAGTGAAATGTGGGAGTTTTCTGTCACTCATATTCTAATAGACTACGAGGTGAGGTGAGCTTTCCTGGGTGTTCTCTTTAATTAACAGAGGGGTTCACCACAATGTTGTAACACTCGCAAAAACCAACAGAGAACAACGAAAAAATAAATAAGGAGTTAGAAAATTAACTATGAGAGTAAATCAGCCAATCATGTAAAGATAGATTGTAAGAGCATGTTTCCATGCATAACAGGCAAACGAGAGGCAAAAATGGGCATTTGATCGCTAGAAATTGACACTAGAGGGATAGTAGTGTGGATCAAGGAAATGACTGAGGAACTGAATAATTACTTCGCGTCAGTCTTCACGCTAGAAGACACGAGTAATATCCCAAAAATTGAAAAGAATGAATGATCAGAGCTAGGAATGGTGGCCATCACCAATGAGAAAGTGCTGGGAAAAACTGAATGGCCTGACGGTAAGTAAATCACCTGGACCAGATGGACTCCAATCCAGAGTTCTGAGGCAGATAGCTGATGACACAGTGAAGGCATTGGTCGTGACCTTTCAGGACTCGTGCAAATCCGGGAGATTCCCAGAGGACTGGCAAATCTCTAACGTGGTACCCTTGTTTAAAAAGGGAGTAAAGCAAAATGCGGAAACTTACAGACTGATTAATCTAAACTTGGTGTGTGTAAGATCCTGGAATCCACTGTGCAGGATGAGATTTCTTAATACTTGGAGGTGGATGGTAAAGTAGGACAAAGTTAGTATGTTTTCATCAAGGGGACGTCATGCCTGGAAAATCTGTTAGAAAACCTTGAGGACGTAATGAGCAGCTTAGAACAAGGAAAGCCAATGGATGTCATCCACCTGGACTTCCAGAAGGTCTTTGCCAATGTGCCGACAGTTAGCTACTGAGTAAGGCAAGTGCCCATTTTTTTAGAGGCAAGGTGCTAGCATGGATAGAAGTTTGGCTGTCTTGCAGGAAGCAAAGAGTTCGATAAAAGTGTCCTTCTCAGGTTGACAATCGGTGACAAATGGTGTTCCATAAGGGTCAGTGTTGGGACCACAGGTTTTCACTTTATACATTAACGATCCAGATGAAGGAACTGAAGACATTCTGGCTACATTTGAAGATGATACAATGATAGGTGTAGGGACAGGTCGGCTCAAGAAGGATATGGGCAGGTTAGAATAATGGGCAAAGAAGTGGTAAATGCAATACAAAGTGAGAAATTGTGGGAACATGCACTTTGGTTGGAAGAATACAAACATGGACTACTTTCTAAATGGGGAGAAAATTCAGATGTCTGGAGTGCAAAGGGACTTGGGAGTTCTACGCCAAGATTCTCTCAACGTAAACTTGCAGGATGAGTCAATAGTTAGGAAGGCAAATGCAATGTTGGCATTTATTTTGAAAGGATTTGAATGTTAAAGCAGGGACGTACTTCTGAGGCTCTATAAAGCTCTTGTCAGACCATATTTGGAGTATTGTGCGTTGTTTTGAGCCCCATGTCTCTGGAAGGATGTGCTGGCCTTGGAATGGCTTCAGAGGACGTTCATGAGAATAGTCCCAGGAATGAAATGCTTAACATATGAGAACGTTTGAGGACGCTGGGTCTGCTCTTGATGGACTTCAGAAGGATGAGGGAGATCTAACTGAAGAATACAGAATACTGACTGGCCTGGACAGTGTGGATGTTGAGAAGACTTCCATTGGTAGGAAACTCTAAGACCCAAGGACACAGCCTTTGAGTAAAGGGAAAACCTTTTAGAATGGAGATAAGGAGAAATGTCTTCAGCCAGAGAATGGAGAATCAATGGAATTCATTTTCACAGAAGGCAGTGGAGATCAGGTCATTGAATATATTTAAGACAGAGATAGATAGGTTCCTGAGTATCAACGAGATCAAGGGTTACAGGGAGAAAGCAGGAGAATGTGGATGCGCAACTTGTCAGGCATAATTGAATGGTGGATCAGACTCGATGGGCTGAATGACCTAATTTCTGTTCCTATGTCCGATGATCTTATGGTTGTAAGCTGCAGCCGATTGCTACCTCTCTATCATTTTGACCCTCCGGACAGCAAAGTGCGAGAGTAAAAATCCCTGAGTCATCTTTACCAAACATGGAGGATTCCTGTTGAGGATTTATGGGAATCGCTCCACTGCTCGAAGGAAAGGAAATTCTGCCAAATCCAACTGTTCCTGGAAGACGTTTCGTATCTGAAGTTTCTTTGAGTAGAATAATATCCGAGACAGAATAGCAGTTGGGACACATTATCACTTTTCCATTTGATATGAGTTCGACTACTATGCAACTCTGAAAACCTTCCCTTATTCTATTTCGTCTTAAGACATGTACATTTGTGTATGCGTCTGTACGTGTGTGTCTCTGTCTCACATTTTTCGGGAAAATGACCTAGGTTACACTTCAAATCTGTTGTAACCAGTGGAGAAGTGGGGCTGGTAAAGGAAACATTGACCTTCCAACAGTGGTCAGAGTAGGAATGAGAAATTCTCATGGGGCTGTTCAAATGGGAATTATTTTCCCCCGAAGTTTCGTCCCAAAATGGCAGCTCATCACCACCACTTCCAGCGTAATTACACATGGTCCATAAATGTTGGCCTATCAACAACAGACACATTCAATGAACAAATCAAAAATGATAAACTGCAGCAGAATTAATTGGATAGGAACAAGACTGATAGATAAATGTCTGGTGCCTTCCAGAATTGTGTGGCCTGTGCACATTGACTTTGTGCAGTTCCCTGGCATTTATTCAAAGTTGAGTTTATTCAACAGTTGACAGACATGTGAATGGAGAAAAATTGTGGACAGACAGAAAAGTGTTGCGGAGACCACAATCAGATCAGTCATGACCTTACTGTCTGTTCGAGCAATGACAAAGTGTCGAATGACCCACTCCTGCTCCTCAGTCATATGTACTATGTTCCACTCATTCCTTACAACCACTCTGAACAGGAGCAGATAGAGACCACTTACTCCAAATACCTGGTCCGCAGTAACACAGGATACCATTCAGTCATTAACACTGCGTGGTTTGGTGTGGATTGGAAAATGTGATGTCAAATCCAGGCTGGTTACGAAAGAGGCCTCCCATCTCTTTACAGAGTGTCTCCTCACTGAAACTGGGGTTTCATTTGTTGGTCATGTTGTAGATCCAGATTCACTGTGAATATCTGGCCCATTTCCCTCCCACAGATGGGTCAAAGAATACATATCTCTCACTGTCCTCAACATTCAATAACAGCACTTCCAGGAAAATTGCAACCATTCACTTTCCAAAAACAGAATACAAGAACATAAGAAACAGGAGTAGGTAATTCGGATGCCCACGCCATTATGTGATCATGTCTCACCGACTGTTGGCATTAACTCTATTTTAATGGCTAATTCTTCACACCCTTCAGCTCTCTGACAGGTCAAAAATCCATCTATCTCCTCGTTAAATACTTGCAGTGATCTAGCGCCCTTAACTTTCTAGAGCTGAGAATTGCTGACATTCACTACCCTCAATGAGAAGAAAACACTCTCCAGACAGATACCATCCTACTAACATTAACAGATGGGGTTAACTGATCTGCTCAGGTTTGAGGGATTGAGCCGGATATCAAAGCAGGATTTGATTGAAGATTTTATCCTCAGACAGATTTAAATATCCAGAATTATTCATCCCGAGTAAAAAAAAACACAAGCCATGAAATTTATCATCTTCCCAGTGTCTGTGTAGAACATAACAAGTGATTGTCCATCTATATCAAGTTTCAATGCAATGAACTCTTATTCTCTGACAGTGCTACAGATTAACCTACACTCACTCTTCTTTTACCATCAGCCCAGGGATTACTCTGGTGAAATTCCTTTGCACTGTTTCCGTTGCAATGAGATCATTCCTTTTAAAGGAGGGAAAATCTATCCACAGTACCCAAATACTGCCTCAACAACAATCTCAGCGATGATCATAATAATTCCTTTCCCTCACTTACCGGTATCCATTTCTTTATTATGATGTAAAACCCCATTCCGTCTCTATGCACTGCCACTGATGAGGAATTTAAAAGTTTCTTATATTTGTATGTCAGCATCATTAAAGCCAGCAGCAGAGGTGCCCGTGGAGATGCCCATCACTCTTGGGGATAGACTCAGTCAGAAAGATTTGACTTGATATAGGGAATGGTCACCTACCTGAATGGAAATGATAGTAGGAATAAAGAAACCAGGCACAGGAAGGGAGCTAACTTTACCTTTGTTCTTCTCTCACGGGATGTGTGCAGCCTTGGCCAGGCCAGCATGTTATAAGGATCTTGAACTGAGTGACTGGTTCAACTGTTGCACAGGACAGTAAAGAATAAAACAAATTGCTGTGAGTTTGCACAGACCTGACTGGGGAAGGATAACCCATTGATTTCTTTGAAGGACATGATGCAAGCAGATGGGCTTTTTCTCACAAATGATGATAGTTTCATTTCAATTACAATAATTTCCTTCATGGGATAGCAACAGATTATTTTTCTGTGCCTCTAGATTATGTGCAATGTCTTAAGCAGCATGCAGTGCCTGTCTGACTGACAGATTCTGTGCAGTGAACAAGTTCAACATATTCAAGCGCAATTATTCTGTAATTAACATTGGTCAGAAGGGACTTGATAATATGTGTCCAGATTGAACAAAGGCACAATTGATGGTTTATTCAGAAGATGCACTGAGGCGGAGGAGGAGACGGGGATATCATGATGGTGGGATTGGACAGTATTCATGAGAGGGGAGGATATGGGAATGTATATCTGTGCAGGGCGAGAAGGATTATGGAGTTTGAGAACAGTCTGGTTCTCCTCGCATATTGGTGAGTAATTTGTCATGAGTAATTTGCTTGATACCATTTTGTGAAATGGAATATTTCATTGGAACTGAAAATGTTGCGTTCCACCTTTCTAAATTTTAAATTATATGGGCACTTATTCAGTATAACCTGGCTTAATGAGCAGATAAAATGTCTTACCAGAAACACCAACTATAGCAAGGATGGAATAGTAACCAGCTTGAATAACCAGCAGAAGATTATAGATCCACCAAGCTAATGATATCCCAGGCTGGGAAATCCAGTAAAGACCAGAGGATAAACTCATGTCCATTGTTGGAACATTCCAGTCTAATGTTCTCAGATTATGATCTCTCCTCCCCCTCTCTCTGGAGTAGCTGATTCCTGTTAGTGCTGTCGGTGAGCTCCTGCTCATACTATAGTATAACACATAGAACCGAATCCTAAATTAATAGAAGAGGCAAATCCTCCCATGGCACATTTAGGATCCACGGACACTGACATCAATAACATTCACTGAGCTAATGGTTCCAGTTAACCCGTTTCAATTCAATACTATAATATTAAAATTCAAAATAACGATTAATATCTACACATTCTGATAGGGATATGTCAAGGTGACTGAGGGAACGAATGTTGAGGCTTGTAGGTCAATTCAATTCAATCTGCCTTCGATATGGGAGTAATACTGGAGATTTATCAGAACATGAATTTCATTCCTTATTTATAAATGGAATCATACATCCTGTACCTGCTGCTCAGGCATTACAATATCAATAAAACATTGAGAGAAGTTCTATCGTTCACATTCGTGAAGAAAATATCCCTTAGACTATGGGCGTTTACAAAAGACAATGACATTATGTTAACATAGAATTATAGGTAAGAGACAATGGGGACTGCAAATGCTGGAGAATTCTGTGTAGATCAAGTGTGGTGGTGGAAAAGGCACGGCTGGACATCCAACAACCGAGGAGCAAGAGAGTCAACTTTTCAGTCAGGAGCCTTCTTCATGATTGGGGAGGTGGAAGAGGGCTGAGAGAAAATGGGTGGTGGGGTGAGGCTGGAGAAAGGCAGGTGATACGAGGATGAAGGTGGGTGGCGACAGTAGTAGGTCTCTGGGAAGTTTGGAGCGGCCGGTGGGAAGGAACATGGACAGGTAGGTCACTTCGAGAGGGCGGATCTGAGTTGGAGAGTTGGATTTGGGATCTAGGTGGGTGAGGGTGGTTTGGAAACTGGTCAATTCAATGTTCATGTCTTGTATTTGTAGGTTCCCGACTCAGAAGATGAAGTGTTCATGTTAACAAGCTGGTAAATCTCTTCCCAACCCTCTCCAGCATAATAATATCCCTCCTATAACATAACGACTAGAATTGCACACAGTACAACAGAAAAGGATTCATCAGTGTTCTGCACAACCTCAGCATTACTTCTCAACATCTCATCTCAAAGTTCTGAGCAATGAAGTAACCTTAAACACCCTGCAGAACAAACTTCAACGAATTATACCTGCGCCCCGGATCCCTCTTTTCTACATAGCTAACAAAGCCTAGCATTAATTGTACAAACACTCCCCTTGTTTGATTTACCAAAATGCAATACCTCGCATGTATCCAAGTTAAACTCCATCTGCCACACATCAGCCAAGAGAGTGATATCACGACCCCCTCTACATTCCCCCTTTGGATTAAAATGACACTCCCCTTACCAATAGGTCCACAAAAAACAGCCTTGACTTTCCCTAAGATGCAGAGCTTGGTTTGCCTTGCGCAGGCTGAGGGAGGTGTGGGTAAGGAGAAGCTGGATAGTGAACAGTTATCTTGTATGACATCATAATTTTAGGAAGAGCAAAGCCACATGTTAGAGATTTGAAATAGTAACCGGTGTTTTGGGCCCAGAATTGTGCTCTTTCCACGTCTCTGGTGTTCAGTATTGATATCTACTCGAGATCCTTCATAGTGCAGAGTGCGTTTGCAGGATTTCTTTCCCTGATATAGTAGACTACTGATAACAGCCATTTAAACCGGAAATCATAGCCAAGCAATAAAGATGTTCATAGTTTATCTCAATGGCACAGCGAATGCACTCAACATCCTATAGTTGAGGCTGATAACTTGTACTTTCTTAAAATGAGAAATGTCCCCTGTATAATTTGGTAATGTTAACCAGAATTTAATAAATCCATACACTTAAAATAATACCCAAAATCTGGGCATGGTTTGTGCAGTGGGTTGTGTCCACGTTTCTGAACTGGAACTCAGAGTTCGATTCCAGTTCGTGAATATGTGGTAGTGCCCATATCTCTGGAGAAAGTGGTGTGTATTCATGTCCTGTGGAGGTGTATCACAGCATGTTACAACAGGCTGAAGAACAAACACACAGGAGCACCATGTATCAGCTTGAGGGAATAATGCTGAATGATAGTAGTGACCCTATCACTGTGCCGTAAATTCTAGTTTCAACTCCCACAGAGCTGTTTCACAATATATCTGAACAAGGTGATTAAACTTTTTTGGAATCGTGCCTTGATGGAGAAGGAAGAGGTACGACGACTGAATTTGAGAATTTAGACCCAGGATGACTGAAAGCACAGCCATCGTCTTGGTTGGAGTCACATTTACACTTTCTAGAGGTTTATAAACTTACGAAGGGCATGGATAGGGTGAGTGGTCAAGGTTCCTTCCCCCCAAGGTAGGACAGTCTAAAACTAGAATGCATATATTTAAGGTGGGAAGAGAAATATTTGAAAGACAATGAAGAGCAACTTTTTTTTTACTGCAGAGGGTGGTGCTTCTATGGAATAAGCAGACAGAGAAACTGTTGGAGGCTGGAACAATTACAGCATTTAAAGGGCAACTGGGTGGCTTTATGATTAGTGGGACATGGGCCAAATGCTGGCAAATGGGAGTGGATTAATTTCGAATATTTGGATGGCATGAACGAGTTGAAGAGTCTGTTTCCCTGTTGCACATCTCTATGAATCATTGATTTAATTAATGAATATCTCTTTGTAATCTTCAGTTGTTCTTCATTATACAAACACCTTTTACTGTCACCCAAACTCGATGTCATCCACAAATTTGCGAAATACGCCTTGTTTAACTCTCATCTAAATCATTTATATAAATGACAAACAAAAGTGGACCCAACAATTTTGCCTCTGGATCATCACTGCCCACAGGCTTCCAGTTCAAAAAAACAACCATCCACCACCACCCTGTCTCCTGCCATTAAACAATATACACAGAAACACACACGCAATCACACACACATACAGAGACACTGATGCAACCATGTCTTTATGACAAATGTTAGATTAAAACCACGATCAAGAGTTACAGTGAGAAGGCGGGGAAATTGTGTTGAAAAACACACCAGACAGGATCAAACTGCAAAGTAGACCTTTTGGGCCAAATGGCCTAATTCTAATTTCCTATCTCTGTGGCCTTAAGGTGTCAGAATTATCTTCCAATGGTTCAGTAGAAGCTAAGTTTGATAAATACATGACTGAACAGTCAATGGGGTTGTGGGATAAGTTTGAGGGGCTGAATGGTATATGCTTGTTCCTATTTGCTGTGCCCTTGTTTGTGAATAGAGGAGGTGACTTGCTGTGAGGTTAACACAGTTTAAATTGAAAGGGGTCTCCCATTTCCATTTGAGATAACGTTGTTCCTTTCTCCTTTAGATTGTGCGATCTGTGGCGTTCTCATCCCCCGGGAACAGTGAAGTCTGGGTCATTGAGGTTACTCAAGGCTGACCTTGACGGATCTTTGATGGACAGGGGAGGGAATGTTTATTGGGAGGAGACAGGAGAGGGGGTGGTCAGCTACAGTCAGACCAGCCGTGATGTTTCTAAATTAAGCAACAGGCTGGAGGGTCCGAATGGCCAACAGCTGCCCCTAACTCACACGTTGTTCTGTCAATTTACCCTCAAGACTGTGACAGAGGGAGAGAATGATTCCATTCAGCTAGTCAGCATCGTGACAACGCAGCGGGAGAAGGCCATAATGCCCATCCATGGGGTTAGATAAGAATAGAATGAAGCAGTCAAGTAAATTATACAGAATAGGAGGACGCCATATAACCATCCCAGGCTGTTATGCAGGAGCAGGGGCACCCCCTATAGCTGTCAGGAAATACAGAGTAGAGATCATTATTCATTTTGTGTTTGGAAAGCTGTAACTGGTAGAATCCTTCAGGGATCTATGTGAGGTCATCAAAAATTACAAACCATACAAATAAATTGGATGAAGAGGATGGAGCTCAGTTTACTCATGCTCCGGGATAGTCATTCAATAAGATGTCAAATGGAGACAGACCGTCTGAAACGGGACACAGACAGCGGGAGGGCAGAACGTCTGGAATGGGGGTGAGACAGGGGGAGGGCAGAGCGTCTGCAACGGGACACAGCCGGGGAGGGCAGAGCGTCTGCAATGGGATAGAGACAGGGGGCGGACAGAGAGTCTGCAATGGGTTCCAGACAGGGGAGGGCAGAACATCTGAAATGAGATACAGACATAGGAGGGCAGAGCGCCTCCAATGAAATACAGAGAGGGGAGGGCAGGACGTCTGCAATGGGATAGATACAGGGAGAGGGCACAGCGTCTCCAAAGGGATGCAGACAGGGGAGGGAAGAGCGTCTGCAATGGGATATAGACAAGGGGAGGACAGAGCATCTGCAGTGGGAGACAAACAGGGGAGGGCAGAGCATCTGCAAAGGGTTTTGACATTGGAGGGCATAGCATCTGCAATAGGAGACAGACAGGTGAGGGCAGTGAGTCTGCAATCGGATATAGACGTTGGAGGGCCTAGCATCTACAATGGGAGACAGACAGGTGAGGGCAGACCATCTGCAACGGGAGACAAATAGGGGAGGACAGAGCGTCTGCAATGTGATACAGACATTGGAGGTCATAGCGTCTGCAATGAGAGACAGACGGGGAGGGCAGAGAGTCTGCAGTGGGATGCAGATAGTGGAAGGCAGAGCATCTGCAATGGGGTACAGATAGGGGAGGGGCAGAGTGTCTGCAATGGGACACAGACAGGGAGAGGGCAGAGAGTCTGCAATGGGATACAGACGGAGAGGGCAGAGCGTTTGCAATGGGATACAGACAGGAGGAGGGCAGAGCATGTGCATTAGGATACAGACAGGGGAAGGGCTGAGCATCTGCAATGAGATACAGACAGTGGGTGGCAGAGAGTATACAATGGGATACATACAGAGGTACGGCAGCGCGTCTGCAATGGGATACAGAGAGGTGGAGACGGGTATATCTGCAATGGCATCGAGACAGAAGACGGCTGTGAGCAAACCTTCAGCAAAAACAAAATCAGTGCAATGTAGGCGATGGGAACTTTTTGTTTCGTGGAAAAGACAAAACAGCAGAAAATTATTTAAAGGCAGGGAGAATGCAGAACTCAGTGTTACAGAGGGATTTGTGTTCTTCGTACATGAATCACATCATATTACTCTGAAGATGTTGCAAGTGATTTGGAAGGGAAATGGAATGATTCTGTTTCGTGCAAGGGGTGTTGGGTATGATCTAAGCCATGTTTTTTGCATCAGTGCAGGGCATTGCTGAGATCACATCTGATGTACTATGTGTAGTTATAATTGCCTAAACTGAAAAAAAGTTTTAGAAACATTTCAAAGATGTTGCCCTTTACTCGTTCTTGGGATGAAGGCATTCTGTTATGAAGAATTAACAGTTCATACTGAGAATGAAAGATGTTTTATTGGCCATATAAGATCTTGAGAAGAGTGTAGTTGGTGAATAACGGATGGATATTTCTTCTTCCGTGGGAAAATAAAACTGGGGAAATACTTTTAGAATAAGTCAGGTTCAAAGGAAAGGTTATTAGACAGAAAAATTGAACTGTGAATTCTCTTCCTACATGCTGACAGACAGGCTGAGCTTTTCCAGCAATTACTGTATATGTTTAAGAATATCAATTTTAACACATATTGGAAAGACATGAAACACTTATTTTTACATTTTGCAAGCACTAATTAACAAATCTTCAAAACAAGTAGGACCATTTATTCTTAATGAATTGATTCTGCAATAACACACTGACCTAAATTCGAGAATGTGATGGAGTCATATAGATCGGACAATGTTCAAGAAGAGCTCACAGAGTCCAGTGTGGGACTGCTAACGTTACTGATTTAACTTACAGATGGAAAATGTAGCCGCACTGTGGAGGAACATTCTATTGCTTCTTTCTGTTTCCCTGTCGCTCATCACAGCAATGTGTGGGAGGGAAAAAAAAACAGTCGTCTTTCCCACTAATGGAGGATTCCTGATGAGGATTCATTGGAATCTCCCCATTGCCTGAAGCAAAACAATTCAGCCAAATTCAACTGTTTCATGAAGAAATCCCATTGTCAGAAGGTTGTGCAAGCATAATGACTACAGAGGTAATTATCTGACTCGATAGTGAGGGGAAGAGACAGGAGATTCTGTGGCTACAAATGGGAATCCGAAATGGTGTGTAGCCTCCCACATGCCAGGGCCCAGGATGTCTCAGAGCGGTTGCAGAACATTCTCACCGGGGACCAATATCCTGGCAGGCAGGTTTGCAACTGCTGCAAGAGAGGGTTTCAACTAGATTGGCTGGGGTTGGGGAGGGGTGAGACTTTAAGAATTCGACAGGTTTAAAGGAAAGATTATCAGACCGAAAAATTGAACTCTGATTTCTCTTCATATATGCTGTCAGACGGGCCGAGCTTTTCCCGCAATTTCTGTATTTGTTTAAGCATAAAACATACTCATCTTAGCACAGATATTGTGAAGAAACGAAATGGTTATTTTTACATTATGTAGGCACATACCAGCACATCTTCAAAACAAGTAGGGTCATTTAATGTTTATGAATTGATTCTGTGTACGACAACAGCAATAATGCTGGAATCGAGAATGTGCTGGATTCATATAGTTCGGACAATGTTCAAGGAAAGCTCACATGGTCCAGTTTGGGGTCTGATAATGTTACTGATTTAACTTGCAGATGGAAAAAATGTAGCTTATCTGTGAAGGAACAGTCTATTGTGCCCTTTCTGTTTCCCTGTCGCTCAACATCGCAATGTGTTGGAGTGAAATTAAAAGCCTAGTCGTCTTTCCCAGTTATGGAGGATTCCTGATGAGGATTCATTAGAATCTCCCCACTGTCTGAAGCAAAGCAATTCAACCAAATCCAACTGTTTCAGGAAGAAATCCCATTGTCAGAAGGTTGTGCGAGCAGAATAACTTCAGAAGTAATTATTCAGACTCGACAGTGTGGGGAACAGGCAAGGGATTCTGTGCCTGCAAATAGGAATCCAGGATGGTGTCTATCCTCCTACATCCAGGGTGTCTTGGGGCGGCTGCAGAACATTCTCACCGGGGCGGGGAGCAGCCAGAAGGCTTTGTGCACATCAGT
This sequence comes from Hemiscyllium ocellatum, assembly GCF_020745735.1. Lineage (NCBI taxonomy): Eukaryota > Metazoa > Chordata > Chondrichthyes > Orectolobiformes > Hemiscylliidae > Hemiscyllium > Hemiscyllium ocellatum. Next base: position 310,598 of record NW_026869113.1, on the reverse strand, counting down.
AGAAATGACACATGCAGAAATAGTGATGAGGTCCTGCAGAGTGACTGTATCGATCTAGGGAAAAGGATAGAAGACTGGACCACGACAGTGGGTAATATCTGGTTTACTTTCAGGGCTCCGTGCTAGTGATGGTAAGAACAGGAGGATATGCCAGATGAATGTGTGGCTAAAGAATTGGTACAGGTGGCAGAGATTTTTAGATCACTGGGATCTTTTGTGGGGCAGTGGTAACCTGTTCAGGAAGGGTGGGTTGCACCTGAACTGGAAGGGAACCAATATCCTTTCCGGCAAGTTTGCTAGTGCTGCAAGGGCGCATTTCAACTCGATTGGCTGGGGTTGGGGAGGGGTGGAATCCTCAACAGCAGGGAGGCACGTGTGAGGCTGGAAGGAGATACAGTAATCAGAAACAGTAAAGTGAAGTGACAAGTCAGGCTGGAACACGACAGGGAGCAAGGAATGCCTGTTGGATTAAATTTCATTTGTTTCAGTGCAAGATGGCTGACAGATAAGACCAATGAACCCAGGGCGTGGATATGCACGTGGGGCTGGGAAATTATAGTCATTACAGAAACATGGCTAAGGGAGGGACAGGATTGGCAGTTTAATGTACCAGGGTAAAGTTGCTTTATGCGGGACAGAGATGGTGGAAGGAGGGGAGGGGGAGTTTCACTTTTGATTAAGGCGAGTATCACAGCTGTGATCGGAGATGAAATAACTGAAGGAACATCCAGTGAGGATTTGTGAGGGAGCTTAGAAATAAGAAAGGAATGGTGATATTATTTGTGTTGTTCCATAGGCCCCAAAACAGTAAACGAGGAGTTAGCGGAAGAAAAACTTGTAGAGTGATTGGGGAGACTTGCAGGGCCAATGGGATTGCCATAATAGGAGATTTTAATTTTCCTAACATAGACTGGGAATGACACAGAATTAAGGACTGAGACGAGGTGCATCTATTAAGTGTGTTCAGAAAAGTTTCCTCAAGCAGTATGTAGAGGGTGCAACTCGGAAAGGGTCAAAACTTGACCTACTCTCAGAACTAGGGCAGGACAGGTGACTGTGGTGGCAATGGGGGAGTACTCTGGGACTAGTGACCATAGTTATATTAATTTTAAAATAGTTATGAAAAATTACAAAACACGTTTACATGTTAAAGCTCTAAATTGAGATAAGGCAAATTTTGATGGAATTAGACAGCAGCTTGTAAGGGTTGGTTGGAGGAGTTTTTTTACAGGCAAAGTGATCTCCTGCAAGTGGGTGGCCTTTAAAAGTGAAACGTCTGTGAGGGTAAAGGGCAAGGTTGGCAGGAAGAGGGAAGCATGGATGTCAGGAGATATTGAGGCTTTGACCAGAAAAAATGAGGCATGGCTCAGGTCCAGGCAGTTTGGATCGAGGGAATCCCTGGAGCTATACAGGGGATGCAGTAATTTACTGAAGAAGGAAATCAGGAGGTCGAAAAGGGGGCACAAGATAGCTTTGGCTGAGAAGATTATGGTGAATCCAAAAAGGTTCTTTCGGTATATTAAAGTAAATGGAATAACTAAATGAGACTATGACCCTACAAGGTCCAAAGTGGACATACATGTCTGGAATCATAGATGTGTGAGATTCTCAATGAATATTTCTCATCTGCCGGAACCGTGGAGAAATGCATGAAGATTTAGGAGGTGAACAAAGGTCGTAGTGTTATCTTGGGATGAGTCAATATCACAGGAGAAGATGTGTTGGGTGCATTAGAACGAATGAAGGTGGATACGTCTCCTGGTCCGAAACAGATGCATGAATAAAAGGGAAACTGATGGAAACTGTTTTACACAGAGAGTGGTACACAAAAGGAATGTGCTGCCAACGGAAGTGGTTGAAGCATATTTAAATGGCATTTGGGCAAGTACGTGAACAGGAAAAGGCGAGAATGCTATGGGCCAAGTGCTGGGAAATGAGGTTAATGTGGTTGGATATTTGGGTCAGCATGGACGAGTTTGGGCCAAAGGGCCTCTCTGCCTCTCTCCATGCTGTAAGACTTGATGACTACAGATAGAACAGAATTTGGGTCAAACTCTCATTTTTCCTTTGGCCATGAGTTCAAATCATATTTGGACAATGTTCTTTCATGTTAACTTTGCAGATATTTTTCTTTTCGGTTTGTTCTCGACAATACGTGTGTGTGTGTGTGTGTGTGTGTGTGTGTGTGTGTGTGTGTGTGTGTGTGTGTGTGTGTGTGTGTGTGTGTGTGTGTGTGTGTGTGTGTGTTTTGTTTCTCAGTATTTTTCAAAGAGAAATATCCATGTATTTCTCTTCTATGCAATATATGCAATATCTTCTCGTCATTCCTCTTTCCATCATAGATTGAACAACTTTGTTTTGTTCATAGACGTGTTTTTTAGTAGATTAAATAAATCTGCCAGAAAATACGTTGCTGGAAAAGCGCAGCAGGTCAGGTAGAATCCAAAGAGCAGGAGAATCGACGTTTCGGGCATGAAAAGGGTTCATGCCCGAAACGTCGATTTTCCTGCTCTTTGGACGCTGCCTGACCTGCTGCGCTTTTCCAGCAACACATTTGCAGTTCTGACCTCCTGCATCAGCAGTCCTCATTTTCTCCCCTAAATAAATCTGCCTAACTTGTTCCTAACACTGACCCTGACACACTCTAAGAACTACATCATTGGCCATATCAGCAACCTAGTTATAATTATATTTTGTGGCCAGTGGAGGAATGGGACTAGAAAAGGGAGCAATAATCCAAACAAAGAAACACAGGGAATTTTCGACTCAATCAGCCAACGTCAGTGTCGAGGAGTTCGTTGGAGGGGATTCTAAGGGATAGGATTTACATCTATTTAGAAAGAGAACGACTGATTGGGGTAGTCAATATGGATTTGCGTGATGGAAATCATGTTTAATTAATGTGATTGAGTATTACGCAGAGGTGACAAAGAATATTGAAGAAGACACTGTGGTGTACATTGTTTACACAGACTTCAGGAAGGCATTTAATAAGATTCCCCATCGTAGGCAGCTTAATAAAATTAGGTTACATGTAATCTAGGAAAAATTGGATACATAATTGGATTGAAAGTAGTGGATTATTTTCCAGACTGAAGATCTGTGGCCAACGGTGTGCTAAAAGAATCAATGCAGAGCTCACTGCTTTTCATCACAGATATAAACAACTTTGATGTGATTATTGGAGGCATGGTTAGTAAGTTTACAGATAACATCACCAAATTGGTGCAGGGGACAGTGAAGAAGATTATCTCAGAATATAACGGGATCATTAACCATCAATGATCCAAGACTGAGGTTTTGCATTTTGGTAAGTTAAAGCGGGGTAGTGCCCTGGGGAATGTTACTGAACAAAAAGACCTACTGGTGAAGAGTCATAGTTCCTTGAAAGTGGAGTTTAGGTCGGTAGAGTGCTGAGGAACGTGGTTGGCATGCTTGCCTTAATCGCTGAGAACATTGAGTATAGGAGTTGGGATAACGTGCTGCGCTTGTACAGAACGCAGGTGAGACCCCTTTAAGAATACTGCGTAAATGTCAGTTGACTCAGCTAAAGGATGGATGTTGTTAAGCTTGAAAGGTTTCAGAAAAGATTTACAAGATTTTCTGGAACCTGAGGGGTTGAGCTACAGGGAGATGATGAACAGGTTGAGGCTTTTCACCCTGGACTGTCAGAGGCTGAATGGTGACATGACAGAGGTTTAAAAACTCCTGAGGGGCATGGATATTCTGAATGGGCAAGATCCATTTCCCAGTGTAGGGGCGTCCAGAATTAGACGGCATAGATTGAAGGTGACAGGGCAAAGACTTAGAAGGGACCTGAGGGGAAACTTCTTGATACAGAGGCTGGTGGGTGTACTGTCAGAGGAAGTGGTGAAAGCGGGTACAATTACACGTTTGTAATGTATGTGGATAGGTACATAAATAGGAATGGTTCAGAGGGAGGTGGCAAGTGGGATTAAGCTGCTTGATTGGCAAGGACAATTTGGGCAAAAGGATCTGTTTCCACCCTTTATGACTCTCTTATTCTCACAGCGATATGAGGAAAAATTCCAAAAGTGCCATTAGAATGGGAATTCTCTTCCCCAGAAGTCTGTGGTGCCTCCATGATTTCAAGTATTCACAGCTGAGGTAAACATTTGACAGAAAAGTGAGTCACGGATAATGGGATACAGGCACGAAAATGAGGCTGAGACCATAATTGATCAGCCACAATCCTAATGCCTGATGGAGAAGGCTCAAATTCTCTAATGACCCATTCCTGCTCCTCAGTCCCATGTTTCTGCATTCAATTCAACCCCTCAAACCTACTAGACAGGAGCAGGTGGAGTCCATTTACTGTTATAGCATGGTGTACAGAAACAGAGGAGACTATTTCGTCCCTCAAAACTGTCCCACATGGTTTGGGAGATTTGGAAAATGTAATTGGAAGACCCAGGCTGCATATGAAAGAGGTCGCTCATCTCTCTTAACAAAGCTTCCCGTCTCTGAAACTTTTGCTTCATTTGTTGAACATGTTGTAGACCCAATTTCACTGTGAATACAGCCCCCAAATCTCACCCAGCGATGGCTCACAAAATCAGCTGGTCTCCCTGATTGCAACATTCCATAAAAGACCTACCAGGAAACTAACACCTACTAAATTTCTAAGAACAGAATGGGAGAACATCAAAAACAGGGCAGGTCATTCACATCCCAAGCCTGCCTTGCCCTTCACTAAGACCAAGGCTGACCTGCTCCAAGTCCCAATTTTACCTTAATGTCCAAGTCTTCTTGAGCTCTTCCATAGAACACAGAACAAAGAACAGTACTGATTTGGAGATGGCGGTGTTGGACTGGGGTGTACAATGTTAAAAATCACACAACACCAGGTTATAGTCCAAAAGATTTAATTGGAAGCACACTAGCTTTCGGAGCGTAGCTCCTTCATCATGTGATAGTGGAGGGCTCAATCCTAACACAGAATTTATAGCAGAAATTTACAGTGTGATGTAACTGAAATTATGCGTTGAAAAATTGAATGCTAACCCTTTCATCTGTTAGAATACAGTGGTAGTTTCACTTCTTTCATGTGTAAATCACAAGACCTTTTTTTTAAAGTTGCATTTTCAGGTTAGCTGTTAACAATGGTGATAGCTAGGCAATATGTTGAAGGTATTAGCCCCCTGTGTTTTCTGTCTATGGCATGATGTTTAGTTTGATTCTAATCTAAAAAGTGAGCTAACCGAGTTTTACATGAATTCATGCAGTTTTTGAGCTCAGAGTTCTACATGAATGCATGCTGTTAGGACCTTCAGCCCTTGACGTTGCGCTGTTTATCCTACTCTAAGATCAGACTAACCTACATGCTTCCGTTCACTTTGTTCCATGTGCCTATCCAAGAGTCTCTTAAGTTTCCCTCACGTATTTGACTCTACCACCACCGCTGGCAGCGCATTCGACACACCTACCACTCTCCTGAACCTGGGACACTGGTGCTGTGAGGCAGCAGTGTTAGCTACTGAGCCACCGTGCCAGCATAAGAGGGGGCATTCACTGATGTTTACAAAATTTTCAGAAGAAATTGTCCCTCTTCAGCTCTTGAAACAGTCTGTGACTATATGCACCAAGACGTGGACAACATTCAAGACTGTGCTGTTAAAGCCTGGGTAACATTTATGTAACAGCACAGTACATCTCCACAGTAAAATGAGTTCATTCAGCACCTCAAACTGGTTTCACAAGAATGTGGGAAGCCATTCATCCTATCAAACCTACTGAGCAAGAAGAGAGATAGCCCGTTCAGTCCCTCCTGCCTGTTGCACAGGAAGACAGGGAGTCTGCTGTCTCCCACATGTCACATGCATGGGATCAGAAAGATCTATTTCACACCCTGAGTCACTTACAAAGGAACAGAATGAGGTTATCCAGCTTATTCCAACTAACACAGGAACAGGTAGTGTCAGAAATGCTCCAACATTACAAACAAATGGAGCAGGATCAGTACAGACAAACTGCTCCAAATTGATCCACATGTCTTAATTACTCATCATACATATGTGTTGCTTTAACATGGTGTTCTGGTAGTCGGAATGAAACCAACTTTTTTAGCCATTCTCCAAATTATCTTCCATCTCCAAGAAGGCAGACCCATGGTCTCCGTGGAGGTCAGAATCCGTTGGGGAATAAATAACTGATTCAGAAAGAAGGTAATTTGGCTGCTGACCGGATTATGTACAAAGTGACATTCAATGCAGTGTCACACAATAACTGTGCATTCAAGTGTTCAGAGTTCATTCAGAGCCTGCACCTCTTTGTCAATCGGCATGAGGGCTCTGCAGATGCATGTAAACTGTCATGAATCAAACATCCAATGAAAGGTATGAAATTTTCACGCTATTCAGCTGTTTGGGACATAATGAGTGACTTATGAAACTTCAACTCAATTAGATTTTCAATAACATACCCTTAATTAATTCTGATTTCCTGCAGTTTCCCATTTTTTTTTATCAGTCTCTCTGTTCCCTAATATTTCTGGAAATTAGTACCTTCCCTGTGGAGATGGAACCAATGCATTCTTCTCAGCAGGTAGATAACTTCAATCAGCTTGTGAATACATTGGAGGACTACACTTCAGAGATGATGGATATATTACCCACTGCTGCCTGCAAAGTTCCAGAATCAATCCAATTTAATTCATCGTGAGTGTCAGCACAGTCCTGTCCCTGGTGTGAGACGACAGGTTACAATGAAGAGGATATACAGCTCAGTGACCATCTCAATTTTGGGATAAGCTGATTTTATACTTTACACCTGAATGGGTGCAGCTTAGACAAATGTTCCTGGAAATCCCAGAGAGTATAGTACAGTGCCCTGCTCCTCCCTGTTTACACAGCTTTCCTTCTTTGTAGTCGCAGCTTCATTTGTTCACCATGGACGCAGACACACTGTAAATACAATATTCAGAGTGGGCTCCGCAGACCCTTGGGGCTTCCTGAATGAACCCAGTAGATGACATCACAATACTGAGAACACCACAGAACCTCCACTGGCTTTCTAGTTGACAGCAGCAAGTTAATTCCCCACAACCACAGTGCATTCATTCCGTGTGGAAAATCCTCGGTCTCCTCAGTTTCTCTTCCTAGCTGAGAAAGCTGTTACACCTCCACACAGTCGCACAGTAACAGTTCCTCTCTCCAAAGAAGTAGTTGACAATGGGACATTAAGTTTCTCTATATCTCAGCGACTATAAGTATTGCTGATGGAGTTGATCACCACATTCAGAGATAAGAGATAGAGGGAACATAACTCACGGTAAGCAGGGGCATCCCATAATAAATATGATATTCAGGAATATGTGAAAAGGGGAAATGGTAGAATAACTTCCCATTCTGTTTTCCTTCCAATCCATCATCAGCAATTCTTTTGCTTGCTTTTCCTTTCTTTCTCTCTCTCCCTCTCTTTCTGGACATTATCCACTCAAAACAAACCTCCCGCTCACCCTTCCAACCATCCCTGTTTGATAATATTATTTCCCAGTTGCATTCAGTTTTGATAGGTTCACTGAACTCGAAACGTTAACTGTATTTCTTCTGATAGACTGCTATAAGTGCTGAGATTCTCTAACATTCTTTCAGATGGTGGATAATTTTACTTCATATCGCCAGCATTTACATTTACTTGGTTATATAGCCTTTAATTTTATTGTTTCCCGGGATGCCAGAATCACTGGTAAGGACAGCATTTGTTGTCCCTCCTAACTGCCCTTTACCACGCGGCCATTTGTCAAGGCAATATGGAGGCAACCACATTGTTGTGGATCTGAGGTGACACTTAGTTCAGACAGGGCAAAAACGTTATGTTTCTTTACCAATGGTTATCAATAAAATAAGAAAATAAATCCTGATGGTTTATGGTTGCCATGAGTGAAATTAGGTTTCATTCAAATTTTTGTCATTGGAATATAAATTTAGTCATCGACTGTGGTAGGATTTCAGACAATGCTTCTGGAGTCATAACCTGTGCCACCGAATTACACAGTCAGTGTCATTGTGACTCTGTTTACGAGTCCCTGTTGTGAAGCTATTGTAGAGGCAAGAACAAGTTTGTGGTCAAACTATTTATTATTGCAAGAGAGGTCAGAAGAGAACTGGAGCCATAAAATGTGTCGTTAAGGAAGGGGTAGATAATAGCGAAGTCAGCAACAGAACTCAGGCAGAGCTGGAGATTGGGGATATTATGAAGGTGGGTGTCTGCAGGATTGGTCACAGAGAGAATATGGAGACACAAAACAGTTCATGGTAAAAAAGAGTGTCAAGGTTCCGAACAGTCTTATTCCTTCTCAGATGTTTATGAGTAAGTAGTTTGGAAATGCATGAGATGGAAGCGGCGTTTGTGACTGAAAGTTTATGTATTTGTTAAATATAATCAAGCAGAATATCAATAACATTCAGCATCATTTATAGAATTGTCAGAGACAGACTTACCAGGAAACCCAATAATAGCGAGGATGGGATAGTACCCAACTTGAATAATTATCAGTGCAGCACGTATCCGCAACTGTAACCATGCTTAATCCTGAGACAGCCAGTCAAGACCCCAGAATAAACTCTTGTCCATTGTTGGAACATTCCAGTCTAATGTTCTCAGATTAAAATCCATTGCTGGACCATTCTAATGTTCTAAGATTCCGATCTCTCTCTCTCTTTCTCTGATCCCAATCCTGTTGAGGTTGACTCTGCGCCGAATACTATGGCACAACAAGTTGAAAGAAGACCCTAATTGTGGAAGAGGGAAATCCTCCAGTGACCCTGTTTGGTCCAGGAAGACTGTTATTAATCAGAGTCACAGAACAAGCAGCTTCAGTTCATTCATTTTACAGCAACTCTGATATATCACAATAATACTTGGTGCGGCTGCAATTTTGATATTGCTGAATATTGAGCTAATGGCACATCTCCAGTTGTAAACATAGAGGTGAGGGAGAGACATAATTCTTTCTCTTCACAAACTCGATGATTCTGCTGTGTTTTGGCAGTATAGGAATCGCTGGGTGCCCAAGGACGTCTGTGTCTGATCAGCAGGCCCGCTGCATCTTTTCATTTTATTTATTTATAATTAACTTTGACTTTTGTCTGTCCAGCCTTAAACGGCTTAGGTGGGTTTAAGCATTTTTCGATACATCTTCAAAGCCATAGACTATGTAGATACTGTCCATTTCTTGTGGTCCTTGCAGCCACAGCCTGGTCCTGTGAATTGATGGTCAAACTCTCACAGAACCCGGATTCTTAGTTTTACCTTTTGCTATTTATTGCTGGGGTCTCAGCAGGGTTGGAAGGCAAGAAACCTCTCCCGAGCGCTACACACTGTCTCTGTGATTTCTCTCGGAACTGTCTTTTGATGTTCTTTCCTCCTGGATTGAAGAACTGCATGTCAGACAATCTGTTTCCTGCATTTGTTTTTAGGCATTTGTGTGCTTGTTGGATGACACCATATTGGAGCAGTTACTGTAAACTATTATTCTGCTAAGTTTTCCAAAAGAATTATATTATTGCAAGTTTCTCTTCTTTTTGTTGTCTTTTATCGACAGTGTTCGAATAAGTTGTTTTGCTTAATGTCGACTATTTTGACCAAGTAAATTCTATCTCAAACACAGCACCTCACATTTTCCAGCGGAATGGGCCGAGCTGGAGGAGTGATAATCATGTCAGGAATTATATCGGATACTCAATCCAACTCTTAGATCCAGCCCGGATACATATAAGCCCAGATGAGATACCTGCTCAGCATGAAGCACTGCGTAGACCAGGCTAGTGTAATGCTCAGAAATCCGTCCAGGATCGAACACTCTTTAGAGCTCACCAGTTCACTACTTATGTGTCCAACAGTGCACTGATCTATAAACGTGTACTAGATTATCTATTTAGCACAGGGCGTTGTGCAGAACACACAAAGGCATTGTTCTATACACACAGACTGGATATCTGTGCAGCATGGGGAGCTGTGCAGTGAATAGCAGTGAAGTTATATATTAATTTGGAGCAGTTACTTTTCCAGCATACACAGCTGTGTACACCAATCACTGCATTGCTGAGTAACAGTGCACTAGATCACTGCCCAGCGTGGGGAAACTTGCAGCTCATGCTAGAAGTGACAAGATGTGCATCTCCCCTTCATTTACAGCTCCATACCTCCATTGTGGCATGACACAGCAGTGCTGTGGGTGTGAAACTCACTGCCAGAGAGAGCTGGCGGGGGAATCAGTTTAAATGTCAACAAATGGGAGGAGCTTGGTTAAAAGAGAGGGGGAGATTGAGAGAGAATTTCAGAGAAGGATTTGATGGTAAGTCTAAAAATTGTGAAATGAAAACATTTCGATAGCATCTTGCAATATAAGCCACAGTTTCTAGGAATGATGGGTGAGTAGGATATTGGTGTAAGTTAAGATGATGGAGAGTTTTGGATAAGCATTTGTCCTGCAGCTTTGTAACTGGGAGTAGGATCAGCAGAGTCTTCGACTCATTGGGCTGAATCGAACAATAATTTGTCTCAATGCCATTTTCATTGAGTGTGACAGAAGGAATGTCTGCATGAGGCAGAGCTAGTTTCCTGGTATTATCTTACTGAACTCACCTCATTACCTATCCATCCCACCCCATGGTGTCCCTCTCATTCAATCCCAGCCCCATTCTCCCACTGATCATGGCTGGAGGTACACACCATTTCCCGGATGCCCCTGGATATTCAGTGATCCCTGGCACAGCTACCATCATTAAAAGGCCAACGAGTTTGGAGCTGCCCTGCGTAGTTTACCCGAGCATTGCAGATAAGGGGAAGTTACACCACAGCTTGGCGACAGGGGCACGGAGGTCCTGGTGAATGGTCTAGTACAGAGGAGGACCATTCTCTTCCCAAAGGGAGCCACACCACCAGACCCACCGAGCATGGTCTGAGCACAGCACACAGCTCTGTGCAGTATTTGTGGTCCGAAGAAAAATCCAACAATACAGGAAAAGCATCAGTAACCTTCCCCGCTCTGTCAGGACCAGGGTCACCGTATTCTCTCTACTGTCTCACACTCACTGTATATCTGTTAGCGACTTCCCCAGAATAAGGCTCCACCACTCTCACCACTGCAAAACAGCATCTCTCTCTCTCACCTACGCAATACCCCACATGGTTAACAATGTGCTTACGTGTGCTGTTTCTAGAATTCTCTGGATGATGTCGTTTGAACAATGTTTCAGATAATTTTCAAATTAATTCAACTTTAGCAAGACGTTCATCCTCCAGTATGTAACGCATCAGAGGTTGGAACAGAGTTTTCGTTTTTTTTTAAATCACTCAGGACGAAAGTGCATCATGAGGCCGTTAAGCCTCTCAAATATGCTCCACTATTCAGGCAAAGGCAGTATCTAAACACTTGAAGACTAACTCTCTTCTTGAAGACAAGCGCCACATTGGAGTTTCGCCAGTTTCATTGGAACACTCCTGTAATCCCGAGAGTTATGCAATATTTCACACAGTGCCACTAGTCACTCTGCAACCACTTCTATTAAAATAAACTATGAATTGCAGACGATCTGTTTCCCCTTGGTCTTTTTTGTTTGAGAAAAGCCTTGTTCGTTTTGTTAGAGACAGTGCAAAACTTTCATCTGACTACAATTTTGTTTATAATATTGAAACTCTTCGTGCCTTCCCCTGTGAGGAACGATGTAAAATACTGTTTTAAATTCTCTGCCTGTTCCCTGAAACCAGTTCCCCAGTCACATCCTCCAGGTGTCCCACATATTCTTTTCTGCCTTGATTCCAAGTGTCACACGCACATTATGAACGTTTTTATTCGAAATGGGAAAACTCTTGCGGTTACTTTCTTTTCATATTTCTTGCCAGTTTGGAATGTTTTTCTTTGTAGTTTGTTTTATGCAACCTGCTTCTGGTTCCAAAAGTAAACTTCCCAAATATGGCCGACGCTAGAGCTCACCAATCTGAATTCTTTAGTTTGTGATTGATTAGTATCCTTCACAGCCTTTGTGCATCATGGGTGGTTCATCTTCATATCATCTTCTTTTTGACGAGAGTCAATCATTGCTTAGTGTTATTAAACAGCACCTGTTTAAATGTCCCTCCTCCCTCACACCCACACCCACACACACACACACACACACACACACACACGCACGCACACATCTGCTGACCTTCACCTGTGTCTATTTTCACACTCCGTATTTGACCATATAAACGACATAAATCTGCATTTCAAATGCCTGACTCTTTTCCCTCATTCAGGGGGAATCTACATATGTGGCTGAACACATGATCACCAGATGGTGACTCCATTCTCCCAGTTTCCCTGACTCTGTCATTTCTGTTCGATGATGCCACATTCCTTTGGAAAGCTTCCTCCATGTTATCCTTTTCTCTCAAACGAGAAATCCCCTCAGTCTGATGGACTGAGTTTTCAGCTGTGTCTGTCCCATCTCCCTCACTTCTCCCCTCACTTCATCCCCTCCTTTCCACAACAATGGTAGATATCCCCTTGGCCTCACTTCCTACTGCACTAGAATGCACATTCACAGAATCATCCTCCGCCACTTCCACCACCTCCAGTACGACAGCACCATCAAACACATCTTCCCCTCACATCCACTATCAGTATTTCACAGGGACCATTCCTTCTGTAGCACCCTACATCACTCCGAACACTTCCCCATTTCTCCATGGCACCTCCCCATGTAAATGCAGAAGCTGCAACATTTGCCCATTCACCTCTTCCTACCTCACTGTCCAAGGCCCTAAACACACCTCCCAGGTGAAGTAACATTTCACTTGTACTTTTTCAATCCAGTCTCCTGTCATCGCTGCTCACAATACAGTATCCTTTACGTGTGTGAGCCAAACAGAAACTGCTTTGAGGAACACCTTCACTCTGTCTGTAAGAATGACCCTGGCCTTCTGATTGCTCCCCATTTCAATAACCTACATTGCTCTCAAGATAATGAGAATTCTTTGAGGAGGTAACGACGGGATGCACCAGAGACAGTTACCTATCTGAACTTACATAAGGCCTCTGATGTGGTACCGCACAGGAGTCTGCAGAGTAAGATAATGACCCATGGTGTCAGAGGCCAGGTAAAAGCATGGATACAAGGTTGGCTGTCTGGCAGGATGCAGAGTGAGGATAAAATTGTCCCTCTCAGGACGGCAGCCGGTGGCTAGCAGTGTAGCACAAGAGTAAGTGTTGGGACCACAACACTTCACTTTATTGGTTAATGATCTGAGTGGCGGGACAGAGGGCATTTTGGCTACTTTTGCAGATGATGCAAAGATATCTGGAGGGCATGTAGTATTGAAGAGGCAGCGAGCCTGAAGAAAGATTTCGACAGATTAGCAGAGTGGGAAAGGGTGTAGTAGATGGACTACAATGTAGGAGATTGTGAGGTCATGTACTTTGGTATGAAGAATACCGGCATGGACTATTTACTAAATGGGAAAAAAAATCAAAAATCTGAGTAACAAAGTGACTTGGGATTCCATGCCCAGGATTCTCGAAGATAAACTTGCAGGTTGAGTCACTAGTGAAGACGGCGGATACAATGTTGTCATTCATCTCGAGAGGACTAGGATATAATGGTGGGGATTCTGAGGTTTTCTAAGGCTCTGGTCAGACCACATTTCCAGTATTTCGTGCCTCATACTTCAGGAAGGATGGATTAGTCTTGGTGTGTGTCAAGAGAAGGTTCACCAGAAATGAAAAGCTGAACACGTTAGGAACGTTGGAACTCTGGGTTTATACTCGATGGAGATTAGAAGAATGGGCGGAGGGGGATCCAATTGAAACTTACAGAATAATGAATGACCTAGATACAGACAAAATTGGGCGGATGTTTGCACTGGCTGGAGGTCACAGGCTTAGAGCAAAGAGAAAATCCATTAGAACGGAGAAAAGATTAAACGTCTTTAGCCAGTGAGTGGTGAAATTGTGGAATTCCTCACCACAGAAGGCTGTGGAAACCAGATCATTTAGCATCAACGATATAGCCAGGAACGGGACTGAGGATCTGAAAAGTGACTTCAGGTTGGAAGCTGAAGAGCAGGACGAATAGAGTAGTGAGCTCAGGTTTCTACCAGTGCCACGAGCTAGTGAGACGAGGAACAGTCAGCAAATGCAGCTTTACACGTGGCTGCGAGACTGGTGCAGGAGGGAGGGCTTCAGATACCTAGACCATCGGGATGCCTTCTGGGTAAGGTGGGACCTGTACATGAAGGACGGGTTGCACCTAAACTTAGGGGCACAAATGTCATGTTTGGGAGGTTTGCTCGTGTGATTCTAGCGGGTTTAAACTAGTTTGGCAGGGGGGTAGGAATCAGACCACCTGTCTGAGAGGGGGTCAATTGCAGACGGGACAGTGACAGGATATATTGAATCTATCAGGTGATGAAACAAAGGGATCAGTTAAAGTGCGTCTGCTTTAATGCAAGGAGTGTCTGAAGTAAGAGTGACGAACTTAGAGCATGGATCAGTACTTGGGGCTACGATGTCGAGGCCATAACGGAGATGTGGGTTTCACAGGGGCAAGGATGGTTGCTTGATGCTCCAGGGTTTATAATGTTTAAAAACGTTTAGGGGCGGCATGGTGGCACAGAGGCACAGAGGTTAGCCCTGCTGCCTCACAGCGCCAGAGACCTGGGTTCAATTCCCACATCAGGGACCTGTCCGTGTGGAGTTTGTAAATTTTCCCCGTGGGTTCCCTCCGCGCGCTCTGATTTTCTCCCATAATCCAAAGATGTGTTAGATGAAGGGGTAAATGTAGGGGAATGGTTCTGGGTGGATTGCTCTATGAAGGGTTGGTGTGGACTTGTTGGGATGAAGGGTCTGTTTCCACACTCTAACTAATCTAATCTAAAAAAAAACAGGGCGGGTGGAAAGTGAAGAGAAGTTATAGCATTGCTAATCAGAGAGTGCGTCACAGCTGCAGAAACGATGGCTGTTGAGGAAGATTTGCCTACTAAGTCAGTATGGGTGGAAATTAGGAAAAGCAAGGAAACAGTCATCGCATTGGGGGTTTTCTACTGACCACCTAATAGCAGTAGAGAGATTGAAAAGCTCATAGGCATGGTATGGGTGAAGCCGGTTTTGTCAGCTGTGTTCAAGAGGGTTTCCTTATTCAGTATGTAGGCAGACCGACGAGGGGAGAGGCCATTTTGGGTTTGGTGCTCGGCAACGAGCCAGGACAGATGTCAGAACTCACGGGGGGAGAGCACTTTGGTGAAAGTGATCACAACTGCCTCACATGTAGCGTAGTCTGGGAGGGTGAAAGGAGCAGTTTCCAAGGGAGGATATTTAACTGTGGAAAAAGAAATTATGATGCTATCAGACAGGAGTTGGGAAGTACAGACTGGGAGCAATTGTTCCACAGAAAGGGCACAACATACATGTGGAGACTCTTTAAGGAGCAGTTGTTGCGAGTAATACACACATTTGTTCCTCTGTGACAGGTCAGAAAGGGTAAGATTAAGGAAATTTGGATGACGAGAACAGTGGACCGTCTCGTAAAAAGAAAACAGGTAGCTTACGTAAGATGGAGGAACCAAGGATCTACCACAGCTTTAGAGGATTACAGGCTTGCTAGAAAGGAGCTCAGAAATGGACTGAGGTGATACATGATGGGGCAAGACAAAGGCTTGGCAAGGAGGGTTAGAGGCAACATAATGGCATTTTTCTCATGCGTGAGGAAGAAGAGAATAATCAGGGAGAAGGTAGGGCCGATCAGGGATAGTGCAGGAAACTTATGCGTGGAGTCTGAGCAGATAGGGGAAGCCCTGCATATGTTTTTTGCTTCGATTTCCACCAAGTAAAGGGAACTTGTTGTAAATGAAAACTTAGAGGAGCTGGGTCAGATCAGTCTTGACAGGTCAAGATTGATGAAGTTGATGTGCTAGCAATTTTGGAAAACATTAAGATGAATAAGTCCTCAGGGCCAAACCAGATTTATCCTAGACTGCTCCGGGAAGTGAGAAAGGAGGTTGCTAAGATGCTGGTGAGGATATTTGCCTCCTCATTCTTCACAGGAGTCGTACTGGAGGGTTGGAAGGAGGCGAATGTTGTTCCTTATTTCAAGAAGGGTGATAGGGAAATCACTGGCAATTAGAGACCAGTCAGTGTTATGTCTGTGGTCAGCAAAGTTTGGAAAAAGTTCCGAGGGACAGGATTTTTGACTATTTGGCAATGCATAGTGTGGTTAAAGGCAGTCAGCATGGCTTTCTGAGGAGCAGGTCATCCCTCACGAATGTTATTGATTTTTTTGAAGAGGTGTTAAGACAGGTCGACGACAGTTGAGAAGTGGATGTGGTGTATATGGACTTCAGCAAGGTATTTGATTGGGTTCCCCATTGGCTGCTCATTCATAAAGTCAGGAAGTACGGGATACACGGAGATTTGGCTGTCTGGATTCAGAATTGGCTGGCTGGCAGAAGGCAGACAGTGGTTGTAGATGCCTGGAGGTCAGTGTTGAGTGGGATCCCACAGGGCTGTGTTCTTGGCCTCTGCACTTTGTAGATTTTATAAATGACTTGGATGAGGAGTTTGTAGGGTGGATTAGTAAATTTGCTGATGAAACAAAGGGTTGGAGGTGTGATCAATAGTATAGCGGCGGGCTATTGTAGGCTGCAGCGCAACATAGACAGAATGCAGAGCTGGGCTGAGAAATGGCAGGTGGAGTTCAACCTGAATAAATGCGAAGTGATGCACTTTGGAAGGTCAAATTCGAATCCTGAATATAGCATTAAAGACAGGATTCTTGGCAGTGTGGAGGAACAGAGGGATCTGGGTGTACAAGTGCACAGATCCCTCAAAGTTGCCACCCAAGTGGATAGGGTGTCAAGAAAGCATATGGTGTTTTGGTTTTCATTAACAGGGGGATCGAGCTAAGAACCACGAAGTTTTGCTGCAGCTCTACAAGTCCCTGGTGAGACCACACTTGGAATATTGTGTCCAATTGTGGTCGTCCTACTATAGGAAAGATACAGAGGCTTTGGAAAGGGTGAAAAGAAGGTTTACCAGGATGCTACCTGGGATGGAGGGCTCGCCTTATGAAGAAAGGTTGAACAAGCTCGGACATTTCTCTCTGGAGACAAGGAGGAGAGAGGAGAGCTGATCGAGGTGTACAAAATAATGAGAGGAATAGATAGAGTCAATACACAGAGACTTTTCCCCAGGGCAGGATTGACTTGTTTGGGAGTCATAGTTTGAAGATATTAGGAGGAAGTTAGAAGGGATTTGTCACAGGTAGGTTCTTTATGCAGAGAGTTGTGAATGCATGGAATGCGTTGCCAGCGGTAGCAGTGGAAGCAGTGTCATTGGGGACTTTTAAGCGACTGCTGGACATGCACACGGATAGCAGTGAGTTGAGGGGTGCATAGGTAAATTACTATATTTTACATTAGGATTAAATACCGGAAAACATCGTGGGACAAAGGGTCTGTTCTGTGCTGTACTTTACTATGTTCTATGTTCTATTTAGGATATTTAAAACAGAGACAGATATGTTCTTGATTGACAAAGGGATAAAAGGTTACTGGGAGGAAGCAGGGAAATGGAGTTGAAAATCTATCAGTCGTGATCGAATGGCAGAGCAGACTTGTTGGTCCGAATGGCTTCAATTCTGCCCTTATCGATGTTGGCCTTGTAATATTTTGGTCTTGGCTGGCATGGTGGCTCAGTGGTTTGCACGACTGCATCACAGTAACAGGGAACTGGGTTCGATTTCCTCTGGGTGGTCCAGTTTCCTGCCATAGTTCAAAGTTGTACAGATTAGGCGAACTGGCCATGCTGAATTGCCGATTGTGTTCAGGGATGTTGAGGTGAGGTGCAATAGTCAAAGGTCTATGGAGAGTATTAGGGTAGAGAATGGGATTGGTACATATACCTGTTAGGCTGAAGGGCTTTTTCCACCCTGTATGGATTCTAACAAAATGCAGGCTGCTGCAATGTTCCAATGAAGCACAACCCAAGCTCGAGTAACACCTCACTTTACACTTTGGTACGTTACAGTCTATAGGAGTTAATATTCAATTCCATAAATTCACAGCCTGAACCCATTATGGCTGTTCTCCATTTACCGTACACTCTCCCGCCTGGGAACCCTAAGATCCTGTCTTGTTTATGTTTCATTCAACAGAGAAAATCAATTTCTAATATTTGCACATTAATTTACACCCATTATATATCTGTGTCTCTTTCACCACAATTTAAAGCCCATTTGTCTTTCACACTGGGCCTCCAAACATTCTTTCCCACCTCTGCCAAGATACTAAAACGCTCACTTTCCAATCTTTTACACGTCTGAAGCAAATTTACACTGGACTTGAAACATTAACATTGTTTCTCTCTCTCTGCAGATATTGCCAGAACCACTGAGTTCCTTCAAAAATGAAAGGTTACACAATACATTTTCAATATATCAAAGATCATTGGATAATGGAAATCTGAAACAAAAACAAAAATTGTTGGACTTACTGGGTGCTTTGAGGAACAGTCACAGAACCCGAAAGATTAACTCAGCTGTCACTCCACAGACGCTGTCAGACTTGTCAGTGTCTTCAGCAATTTCTGTTTTGAACAAGTTTCAAACATGTTTATCAAAGCTGCCCTGTCCAACATAGAGCACTATACACCAGGAAGTGAATGATAACGCAAGGTATACAAATCCATTTGTTCTGAAACTACATAAGGCTGCCATCACTGACACTACAGAGCTCTTAATCATGGTCATGGAGAGAAACATTCGCTTTAAACAGAAGATGGCATTAACGGAGGCGAAGAGATTCAGGTGAACATGTTAAATGCTTTGAGGAATGCGAAAAATTGGAGGCATGGCAACATGAAGATACCCTAACAGGATGAGAATGTTTTTAAAAAAGGAAGCGTTCCGACATCAGAAACCGGGATAGGGTACTGTGTACATGGGAGAAGGGTGATCTGGTCCCCATGCGAATTGAGGACAGGCAGCAGAATTGTATTGCAGATATTGCAGCTCTAACTGGGCATTCATGTGATGCTGCAAATCATGGCAGCTGTAGTAGCAGCAGCAGTAGAATTATACTCAAGCACAATATAATCTCTCAGTCTACCATTACCATGAAGCCAATCTCCGGTTTAATGATGCGTGTGGGTGATCATGCCAAGAACACAACCGTGTGTACCTCAACCTGATGACAACGCATTCAAGCTACCGCACTTACTGCTTATGTTAACAAACAACAGAACTCACATCTGATAGAGAGGGCGCCACGATCCCAAGACTGTGGCCATTTCTTTTAAAAGCAGGTCTGAATAATTGCTGGTCTGTCTACTCTTATTCTTATCTGTTAGAAAAATCCCTGTTCATTTTGTTAGAGACGGTTCAAGAACTTCCCTCCTATTACCATTTTGTTTACATCATTGAAATACTTACCGTGCCTTCCCCTGTGAGGAACGGTGTAAATTATCTGTCTGCTCCCTGTAGCCAATTCTTCAGTCACACCCTCCCATTATCCTCAATATACTTTCCTGACTTAATTTCACCTAAGGTCACTTAAGGTCACTCACTCATCTTTTTTTATATATGCTCGGAAAAGCTCATGCTTCTTTTTTTGTATTTCTTGCCAATTTACTACATCATGTCTTTTCTCCCCTTTTCCTCGCTTTCTAGATTCATACAATCATATCGCGCACAAACAGACCCTTTGGTCCAACTTGTCCATGCTGACCTGGTTTTCAAAAATAACTTAGTCCCATCTGATTGGATTTTGTCCATATGCATCTAAATTTTTCCCATTCATATGTTTGTTCTAATGATTTTTAAATGTTATAGCTGGACTTATATCTCCCACTCTTCCTCTAACAGCTCATTCCACATATACACATCACCCTCTGTGTGAATACATTGACCCTTCGTCCATTTCGAGTCTTCCCTCTTTCACCTTCAACCGATACCTTCGAAGGTTGAACTCCCCCATCCCATGGAAATGACCTTGGCTGGTCACTCTATTCATACCTCTCATGATTTTATAAACTTCTACAATGTCGTCCCTCAACCTCCTACACGCTATCTGCCACTAACTTCACGAACAATCATTTAAAGATAAGCACTGCAAATTTGAAACAGTATTCAAATGACAGGTAAATAACACTCAGCCCAAGCTTCATACTGTGATTTGTTTTTCTCCATGTTACATTGCTAAGGCAGCAGGAAATTGTTACGAGTACCAATAAGAGGTCAAACACCTGAATTGCTTTTTTTCCAAAATGGGGTGATGATCTCTACAGTGAAAGCGCATCTCTGGCTTGAACCATATAAGAAGAGGAATTCTTGTACCACACGGTCAGTGTGCAGTTGCATTTAGCAGAGTGAGATGAAGGCTAAGTAAACTTTTTGAAATTTGGATCACAGTGTGAATTTAGTGCAAAGGGGAGAGGTGTTTTCAATAAGGTTTACTCCGAGAAGGTAACATTCCGGAATGAGATGTGAGTGAGAGGTGGAAAACAGCATGAATGGAGACGCTGAGCCACACTGAGACATAGTGCACCACAGAGGCAAAGTGGCAGCACAAAACGCAGCTTGGTGCTACTGCAGCGTAGGTAGGCTTGACCAGAGAGTTTCAGGTGAAGTGGGTAGGAACCATAATGTGAGAGAATGTCCTCTGTAATTTGAGAGGAAGGACCTGGAATCAGAAAGGAAAGACGAGTAGGGAAGAGGATGGAGCAGCAATGGCAGGGTTTTCTGGGGGGTCAATCAGGAAGCACAGCTGAAATTCATGCCTAACATCAACTTATGGTCCCTGAAATAAACATTATAAACCTGGCCCTCCACTATTGCTCATCAATAGTATCGTTGAGAACTTTTGTTCACCATCTCATCGAGTTCTTCTTTTTGAACAGAAACAATAATTACTGAGCGGTTTGGGATATCTGCTTTTTCTGTTTGATGAGGGGACATTCCTGTGAGCTGCATCTAATGTGACCTCCTTTTCCTTCAAAACAGAAATCCCTTAACTCTGGTGGACAGGGACTTCAGCTGTCACTGTCCCATCTCCCACGGTGTTGCCCTCAGTCCGTCCCCTCCATCCCAGTACATTTTAGATTCCTCCTTATCCACACTTCCTCCTGCACTAGAATCCACATTCACATAATCATCTTACGTCATTTCCACCATATCCAGCAGGACAGCACCATCAAACACATCTTCCCCTCCCATCCACTGTCAGTATTTCACAGGGACCATTCCCTCTGTGTCACCCTCCATTACCCCGAACACTTCCCCACTCCCCCATGGCACTTGCAGAATCTGCAACACTGGCTCATTCACCTCTTCCCTCCTCACTGTCCAAGACCCCAAACATACCTTCCAGGTGAAGTAGCATTTCACTTGTAAACTTTCAATCTGGTCTCCTATCATTGCTGCTCACAATGCAGTCTCTCTATATTGGTGAGACCAAACAGAGATTGCTTTGAGGAACACTCCCACCCTGTCTGTAGAAATAACCCTGATATTCTCATGGCTTCCCATTTCAATAGCCTACCTTGCTCCCATGCTAACATTTCGGCCCTGGGCTGCTGCAATGTTCCAAGGAAGCTCAACCCAAACTCGAGTAACAACTCACTTTACACTTTCGTACGATACAGCCTGTAGGAGTTAATGTACAATTTCATAACTTCACAGTCTGAGCCCATTATAACTGTTCTCCAGTTTCCGTACATTCTCCCTCCTGGCCTGCCTATGACCTTGTGTGGTTGTATCTTCTTTACCTTTCACTCAATAGAGAGAATCCCTTTTCCCCATTCATATCTTAATTTAAAGCTATTTCAAATGATCTTCTCGTTCACCACTACTAAAAACATGTTTATCTTTTGCCACACACTCTTTTATCCGTCAACCCACTCTGCACATCTGTCAAAAGATTATAAAACTCATTTTCCAATTGTTTTCAGTTCTGAAGAAGTGTCATACTGGACTTGAAACGCTAACTCTGTTTCTCTGTCTCTGCAAATGATGCCAGACCTGGTGAGTTTC
Source organism: Hemiscyllium ocellatum (assembly GCF_020745735.1). Taxonomy (NCBI): domain Eukaryota; kingdom Metazoa; phylum Chordata; class Chondrichthyes; order Orectolobiformes; family Hemiscylliidae; genus Hemiscyllium; species Hemiscyllium ocellatum. Next base: position 288,570 of record NW_026869113.1, on the reverse strand, counting down.
TCAAGAAATGAATATGTTCAGAACAAGTTATCAATTAAACAAATAACTATGTATACTGGAAATGAAAATGCAATAATTGCTGGAGAAAATTGAAGCTTTGTAGAAGGGTCACTGGCCCTGAAAGCTTAACTCTGCTTTCACTCCACAAGATGCTGCCAGACCTGTTGAGTTTCGTCATCAATTCCTGTTTTTAAACAAGTTCCATAGACGTGTGTTAAAGTTGCTCAAATGCCTTGTCTAACACGGAATGCCGTGCACTGGGAAGTGACCAATAATGCAAGGTACACCCATTCTTTGACCTAAAACTGCACAAGGCTGGCATCACTGACACTGCAGAGTTCTTAATCATGGTCAGGGAGAGAAACAGATGGGAACACATTCACATCAAACACAGAAGATGGCATTGGGGGAATGGAAAAGATTCAGATGCATATGTTAAGAATTTTGAGTAAAGTAACAAATTGGAGGCGTGACAACAGGGAGAGACCCCTCAGCAGAATGAGAATCGGAAAATAGAAGTGTTGCCACATCAGAAACCAGTTTAAGACACTGAGTACAAACATGATGGATGAATGGGTCTTGGTGTGAACAGAGGGAGAGTCAGTAGAATTGAATTCAACATATTGGAGCTCAAAGTGGGCATTCATGTGGTGCGGTAGAATCACAGCAGCAGGAGAATTGTATTCAACTGCAATCTGTAACATTTTCCACAGGATAATCCCTCAGCCTACCATTAACATCAAGCTGATCTATGGTTCAGCGACGAGTGCGGAGTAACATTATAGGTTCGGAACCATGTGTACCTAAACCTGATGACAATCCATTGAAGCTATCGAACTTGACTGGTTCCATTCGAAACAGCAGGACTAACATCTGATACCGAGGGCGAAATGATCCCAAGACTAACAGATCAGATCTAAGCTCTGCAGTGCTCCCACGTCCAGACATAAATTTTGATGGACTGTTAAAAAAACTCACTTGAGGGGAGGACTCCATAAATATCGCCATCCTAAATCACAGGACAGCCCTGTACATCAGTGTAAAATACATGGTTGTATTATCTGCACCATCCTCAGCCAGAAGTGTTGAGTTGATGATCCACCTCATCCTCACCATGCTGCCCGCAGAAGCACAGATGCCAATCTTTAATCGATCTGATTTGCTGTATCTGACATGAAGAAACAGCGGAACATAGTAGAAACGACAAAGGCAATGGGCCCTGACCCCATTCCTGTAATAGGACTGAAGACCTGTGCTGCACAACAAGCCGTATCCCTGGGGAAGCTGTTTCATTCCAGCTCCAAATCTTACATCTCCATGGCAATGTGTAAATTTACTCAGCTATGTCCAATCCCATAACAAGGGCATAACTACAGTCTGACCATTTACGACGCCCTGAGTCCCATCGCGATAGTCACATTTTGGGAGTTAATTTTTGACAGAGCTGTCAAGCAGTACAGAAATAACCAGATCAGTATGATTTCAGATAGGTCCCTGTGTGGAGGTGGTGCAGTTGTGGAAATATCACTGGATTACTAATCCAGAGCAGGCTAATGGTGGCTGTTGGATTTTTTATAATTAATAAAATATCGAGATGTAAAACCTGGAGTCATTAACAGTGACCTTGAAGCCAATGTTGATTGTAAACACCAATTTCCTTCCTCTATGTAGTTTCAGGAAGTGAACCTCCCATGCTTTCCTGGTCTGGCATAAACGTGACTCCAGACACACAGACATATGATCAACTCTTCAATGGTCTCGGAAACGGCCAAGCAAGACAGTCTATTGTATCAATCTGTTCTGGAGGTATTAAAGGATAAAGCCGTACAGATCACCCGGCACCAGCCTCAGTATTGGAACGGGAAATACTACCGTGTTTACCCTGCAGAGATCTCTTTCCTAACACCTGAGATCAGGTGGCAGCATTTACAGAACTTTCCCACAGACTGCACAGAAACATCGGGAAAGGAGTAGGTCATTCAACACACTGAACATCCTCCATTATAGTTCATGGTGAAAATCTCCTCAATTCAGTTTTCCCCACACAATGTTCATATCCTTTAGTATTTTTAAACATCAGAACATATAAAATAGGAATTACTATATTCACTTTGGTCCATCAACTTTAATCCTCCATTCAATATACAGGCAGTTATCCAATAACGTGTGTTTATTAAACGCAATTTCGCTGCAACACAATCAGTGAATTGTGTCCCTTTCTTGGGAAAGCGAGCTCCCGTTCACTGTTAGCCTCAGGTTCCCTCTGTCTGCCAAATGCACCCTCGGTGTATTCAGCTGAAGCAGGAATGTAATCCACTATGAAATCCTTGAAACGGAGCCTGATTGTGGGATTTGTAGTCTACATTTATAAAGAAATTAATTTCAAACCGGGAGGGGAATATCTTGGAGAGAACTGGAATTCCCCATTGGAATCACGTGGTCAGTCAGCTCGTGCGCTTTCTGGTGAAGATCTTGGTAAAAGGTACAGAGCTGTAGTGGTAAATTGTGACATTCACTGTACTAATTCATTTCAACATACGGTTTAAAGATTGATATAGCGTATGCTATTGTGTGTAGGCACAGGGAGAATGTGCATACTCCACACAAACAGCGAACCAAGACTGAAATTGAACCCAGGTCTCTGGTGCTGGGAGGCAGCAGTGCAAACCACTGAGCTACCCACTGTGGGCAACGCAACTTGCCTGCACAACTCAACACTCGCAATGTGGCATAACAGCAGGGAGATTCCATAAATCCCCAAACTTGTCACTGAACAACAGGAGGAAGACATTGAGATCTTGAGCGGCTTGGCCAGGAGCAGGCACAGGACATGCAAGCCATCGAAACTATAGTTAGGAAGATCAGGAGGACATTCAGCCCATCGTGTGTGTAAAACAGGAACAGAATGAGTCCAATCAGCCACCCATGCCTCTTACACAGCAATTGCAGTCGATCTTTTACAGCCTTGTGCCAATTTCACAGGAATTGAAACGGACTGCCGAGGTTATGGAAAGGGAAGAACTTAGAATCACCAACTTGACTCAGGAATGGAAAGGGATGTGCAAACGATTGGGACTGAAGACAAATTGTTCGAATCTGTTATTAAGGAATTAACAACAGGAGACTTTGAAAGTCAAACCACAATCCCACAACGTCGACATGATTTTATTAAGGATAAATCATGTTTGAAAGATTTTCCTAACTTTTTTTTTAGAAAGTGTGACAAACAAGTTGAGTAACCGGGATCTGAAAGATGTATTCTATCTGGACTGCAAGAAGGCAATGCATAACATTCTTGACAAAAGATTAATATGCAAGACAAGAGCACACGGTGTTAGGACAATTTAGTTGCTTGGAGAGACACTTGGCCAATCAATAAAAACCATGGTATGGAGGTGCTAGCTTTGGACTGGGTTGAGTAAGGGCAATAATCACATGGCACCAGGTTACAGTCTGATGGGTTTATTTGAAAACACAAGCTTTCATTGTCCTGCTCCTTCGTCAGGTGTTAGAGAGAGAGGACTTAGGCACAAAATTTATAAGGAAAAGATGAAGGGTTTGCACAACACAAGCACATGAATTGAACACACTTAAAATGGCTGCTAAATCTTAAATCGATTAGAATGGAGATGCAGGTTTTGATTGATGAATATGCAATTCCCAGAGTTCCTTTCAAGTCCTGCCTAGAGATACCTTTAGGTATTATCGATGTAAAGGAGGTGACCCCTCCAGTCAGACAACGTATTTTAGGCAAGCGATCTTGTTTAGAGATTGTATGTGTCTTCATCTGGAATCAGACTGAGTTATTTCCAAAGTAGGAGTTCATAAAATATCGCGTTGACTGGCTGTACAAATTGTATATTTTTTTGAGAAACTATAATGCATCTGGAAATACAAACCAACAAATAAAAATTAAACTTACAGATTAGACGTGTGTGTGTCTGCGTGTTTGCGCGCACTGCATGTGTGTGTTTGAAAACAAGGTGGAGTGTCTGTGGGAGGGAGACAGAGACAGTATATGTTTGTGAGAGAGTGAGGGGAAGTATGTGAGTCTTTGGGAGTGAAAGAGAGGCTGTGCGTGCGTATGAGAGAGGGAGAATGTGTTTGTGTGCGGGGAGGAGAGGGTGAATTTGCATGGGCGTATTTCCCAAGGGGTGAAAGGATGTGTGTCTCCTCGTTCAAACACAGGCAGATTTAGCAGAAGCCTTTCCCTACACACACTCTGTGGTTTCAGATCTTCCCCTCTCTGCAGCCTCTGCTCCATTTGTTGTTCATGTTACAGACCCAAATGCTGTAACTGAAGTCCCCAGGCTCCATCCAGAGGTGGTCAGTAAATCCTCATGTCTCCCTAAATACCTGAGGCAGCTCACTGCACAACCTGTAGCAAACGGTCCCCAGCCCCTCCACTAACGTTTTAATAACAGGAGTCGGTCAAAAGCCCCTCAGCTCTAAGATAGAGACCTGTTCCTTGACAATAATGGTCGAGGGGTATCCTCATGTTTTGGACAGCACAATCATCTGAGAGGGACAAACACAGGCCTTCAGTGGTCAGGCCCAGACCAAGTTTCAAAGACGTGTCTCAAAGCTGCTGGGACCCCCTTTCCAACTTGGAGCAACAGCCAGCCACATACCATTTCATTGTTTCTGAGCTTCACAATGCCAGCACTCAATACACTCGCGAGCCAAAAACCAACACCAGGGAAAGGTATAGAAAAACAAACAATTGATTAACTGATAACATGTTGTGAAAATATGGATAAGGAGACAGGGGAGTGGGAGTAACTGGAGAAGTGAGGCAATGGTGGGTCCTATCACAAGAATGAAAACATTCAATAAAATTATTGCCAGATCAGTTGTAACGGTTAGTTACATTAAATTGTGAATCTGCCTCACAGAACCATCCCAGACACCATAAACTTGGATAAGGGACCAGCCAGAATGGAGAGCTATGCACACCATGCTAGTGGACTACCTGCCCAGCATGGGGACCATTGCAAACCTTTGCCAGTATATTGCTACTTTACTTGCACTACAGAAATGTCTTGCACTGGAAGATTTGTAACCCATGCAGTGAGTGACAGTAAATGGGCTCCCACAAATGTATGGATCTGCATCTCCGAAATATAAGGTAAGAAATTGTGTGTGTTGGTGGCAGTAGATATGAAACTCATTATTTGAGACAGAATAGATATAGAGGAAGTCAGTTTAATGTGAACAACTGACAGGTCTTTGTGTCATTAACCGAGGAAGACTAAGGACCGTATCATAGACAGAGGTGACGACGTGCTTGTGAATATTAAAGCAAAGGCATTTCCAGACCAAACAACAATATAAAGCAATCCTTACAGGAATGGTGGGATCTTGGTCTGCCTTCAGATCCAAGCCATGGAATACCGACTCAGATTTAGTTAAGCAGCAGCAGATGATTGGCTTTATTAAGATTATGTTTGAAGAGGAAAACGGATGATTAAGTCCACTGTTGTTGTTGTGGTTTGGAGCGTGAATACTTACAGAGTACAGTAAATGAAAAGAACAGTAATGCAGTTGCACATGGTTAATGCAAATAATAAACCGACAGTGAAACTTACCAGGGACACCAACAATAGCCAGGATAGGATAATAAAAATATTGAATAATGTGAAGTGCAAATCTAAGCCACGACGATAACGGCCAAGTATATGTAGAAAGCATCCAAACATAATAGGATAAACTCCTGTCCATTGTTGGAACATTCCAGTCTAATGTTATCAGATTCTGATCCGCTGTTGGAACTTTCCAGTCTAATGTTCTCAGTTTCTAATCTCTCCCTCTTTCTAGAGCGGCCAATACCTGTTAGTGCTATCGGTGATGCTCCCGCCCATACCATGGGATAACACATTGAATGGAGCCCTCTTATTATTAAAAGATGGAAACCCTCCACTGGAATAATTAGAATCCATGGAGACTGACATTAGTTACAGTCACCAAACAAACAGTTTCAGTTAACCTGTTCCTTAATTCATTTTACATCACAAAATGAAAGGGAACATTTACTCGGTTTGAATAGAATGGATGAGGGTTCTGAGGAATAGACCATAAATCTTTCAGTCTTTTTAATCTGTCTTCCCTGTATGTGGGAGTATTGTCAGAACACTGCACTGTTGTATACGTTTCACGCTGCTTATAAAAGGTGGCAGGAATAAAATAACAGACAAGCTGCATAAAATGTTTGGTGGAGAAGTTTCTAGATACCATTTTGTAATGCTGCTCGAAGTTTGAAATTCCCTGTTATCAAGTCCTTTCTTAACCTTGTGACATCATTCAGAGCATTGAAACTGCTGCTCAGGAACACAGAGAAACAGGAGGCAGTCACTCAACGGCTCAAGGCTGGGACACAGGGACAGGAGACAGTCTTTCAACTGTTCGAGTCTGGGACAGAGGGACAGGAGGTAGTCACTCAACTGCTCGAGATTGGGATACAGCAAAATCTGGAGGCTAGTGAGGCCCCAGATTTCTGTTCCCCAGGAACAGGAGGAGTGACTCACTACTCACCAGTCTGGGACACTGGGAGAAAAGGGAAATTGGCTTCTTACTAACAGAAATATTTGAATAAGTTGCATGAGTGAGCCATTCAATTCTGCTCCAACATTCTTCAAATCCATGGCTGATCTAATTGTAATTCCCTCATTCCATTTAAGAGATTCCCCTCTCTGCAGCCTCTGCTCCATTTGTTGATCTTGTTGCAGATCCAGATGCTGTAACTACAGTCACCATGTTTCATCCAGAGTTGGGTCACCAAAGCCTCTGGTCTTCCCGAATTTCCACAGCAGCTTAAAACACAGCCTCCAGGAAACCATCCCCAGCATTTCCACGAACGTTCAAAAACTAGAGTTAAGTCAAATGTCGGTCAAATGCAAGTGAGAAGCATGGACTGAATCACTATCAGTTGTGGGAATTCCTCATGTTACTGAGCACATGAGCATCAGAGAGTAAAAAACACAATCGCACAATGGATAGGCACAGATCAAGTTACAAAAGTATGCCTCAAAACTGATAAAACACCACTTTTCAACATGGACCACAGGCCAGGACACTGGGAAGTAAAAGAAACCGCAAGCAATGCTTTTTGAACATTGTTTCTAAGCTTTTTAGTGTTGGAATCTGATGCTCTGTGTGAGCAACATTCAAGGGCAGGAAAAAGATATAGGACAGTTATTCACATTAAAACTGGATAATTAAAACTGGATGGCGGGGAAGCAGTTTAAACACCGACAAATGGGAGGGATTTGGGAAATAGACAGAGGGAGAGAGACTCTGAGTTAGTGTTATGGAAGGATGTGTTTGTAGGCTTCAGAATGCTGTAATGAAGACATTTCGATCATATCAAGCAACATAGGTTAGTATTTCTGGGAATAATGAATTAATACGATACTGGTGCAAGGTCAGATCGAGTCAGTCTTGGAGATGTACAGCATGGAATAAGGCGCTTCAGACTAACTCGTCCATGCTGATCGGATATCCAAAATTAAACTAATCACATTTGGCAGCAGTTGGCCAATTTCGATGTAAACCCATCTTCTTCATGTACCCATCCAAACGTCATTTTGAAGGTGTAATTGTAAAAGCCTCCACCACCTCCTCTGGCAGCTCATTCCACACATGCACAACTCTCTGTGGGAAAAAGGAAATTGTTCCTTAGGTCATTTTAAAATATTTTCCCTCTCATAGGAAATCGATGCTCTCTAGTTTTGGGGAAAAAGACCTTGGCTATACACCCTATACTTGCTCTTCGCTCTACAGGAATAAAGAACCCAACCTACTCGCACTCTCCCTACAGCTCCAATCCTGGCAATATCTTTGTAAATCTTTTCTGAATCTCTTCAATTTTCATAATATATTTCCAAACGGAGGGACACCAGAATTGAATGCAGTACTCCAAAAGTGGCCAAAGTAATGTGCTGTACAGCAGCAACATGACCACGCAATTCATATAGTCAAAGCACTGGCCAATAAAGGCAAGCATACCAAATGCCTTCTTCACTATACTATCTACTTGCGACTCTACTTTTAAGAAACTATAAACCTGCATTCCAAGGTCTCTTTGTTCACAAATACTCCCCAGGACCTTACCAGTAAGTGTCTATGTCCTGCCCTGATTTGCAGCACCTCCCATTTATCTAGATTAAAAACCATCTGCCAATTCTCAGCCCATCTGCCCATCTGATCAAGATTCCATTGTACTCTGAGGTAAACCTTCTTTGCTGTCCACTACACCATCATTTTTGATTTCAGCTGCAAATTTAGCAACTATTGCTGTGATGTTCACATCCAAATGATTTATGCGAATAGTGAAAGCAGTGGAGCCAGCACCAACCTTGCAGCACACCAATGGTCACAACCCTCCTATTCGAAGAACAATCCTTCACCACCACCCTCTGCCTCCTGCCTTCGGGCTAATTCTGTATACACACGGCTAGTCCTCCCTGTATTCCATATGAACTAAACTTGTTAACCAATCTATCATGCAGAGAGTTGGAAAATGCCTAACTGAAGTCCATATCAAAAATATATACATCTGCCTCAATGAATCCTCTTAGTCACTTCTTCAAACATACTCAGTCAATTTAGTGAGACACAACTTTTCATGGTTCGAGCCATGTTGACTATCACTTATCAGTCCTTGCTTTTCAAAATCCATGCAAACCTTGTGCCTCATAATCCTTTCCAACCGCTTGCCCTCCACTGAAGTCAGGCTCACTAACTTTTCCTTACCATCCTTCTAAAATGTTGTCAGTAATCGCACAAAGTTCGCAAGCCTTCTATCTTCCAGTACCTCATCTGTGACAATTGACGATACAAATATCTCGGCAAGGGACCCAATCACTTCACACGCTTCCTACAGAGTTCTAGGGTACATCTGATCAGGTCCTGGAGATTTTCCCACCTTTACGAACTCGAGAATCTCCTTCCCTGTAATACAGGCACTTTTCGACGTGTCACGGTTTATTTCCAAAATTCTTTAGCTTCCATATTCTTCTGCACAGTCAATGCTGACGCACGATACTTGTTTATTATCGCCTCCATCTCCTGCAGTTTTGCACATTAGCAACCTGGCTGATCTTTAAGTGGCCCACAACTCTCCTGAGTTACTCTTTTGTCCTTAATGTATGTGTAGAGTTCCTTTGGATTCTCCTTAACTCTATTTGCCAGAACTATCTCATGTCCACTTCATGGCCTCCGGATTTCCCTCTTATGTATACTCCTACTGGCTTTAGACCCTTCCGACAGTCACTTCAAATCTGGAATTAAGAGCCAAATGACGATGACGAATCCATTTTCGATTTTTGGAAAAAACCATCAGGTTCGCTAATGACCTTGAGGGAAGCAAACTGCCATCCTAACCCGGCATGGGTTACATGTGACTCCAGACCGACAACAATGTGTTTGACTCGGAACTGCCCTCTGGGCAATTAATGTTGGGTAATAAATGCAGTCCCAACCAGTGATACACTCATCCCGTGAATGAGTACTGAAAGAAAACCTTGACTCCTGCTCTCTCTCTCTCTCTCTCTCTACCTGACATATGCTTCCCTCTTGTCCGTGATCAGAGGCTCAATTTGTCCAGTCCTCCAGCATTCCTTACACCTACCAGCCTTACCCTTCACCCACACAGGGACAGACTGTCTCTGTGATTTTGACATCTCATTTTTGAAAGCTTTCCTCTCCCCAGCTGGCCCAGTAACTGCGAATATCTGTTCCAGTCCAGTCTGGAAGTTCTTGCTAATATAATCAAAATTGGCCTTCTTCCAAGTTAGAGCATTACCTTTTAGACCCAGTTCATCCTTTTCCATCTCGATTTTAAAACTAATAGAATTATGATGATGTGACTCAAAGTGCATCCCCACTGATACCTCAGTCTCCTGCCATGCCATATTTCCCAAGGGGAAGGTGACGTTGAGCTCCTTCTCTGTGATGGAGAGCATTGGTCAAGCAGCTGCAGCGTTGTAACTGGGATTGGGCTCAACAGTGTCTTCGTCTCATTGGGCTGAATTGAACCATAATTTATCTCTGTGCCATTTTCATTGAGTGTGACAGAAGGATTGTCTGCACAAGGTCAAGCTAATTTCCTGGTCCTACTTTAGCAAACTCACCTCATTATCTACCTCCCCCACCCCATGGTGTCCCTCTCATTCAATGCCAGCCCTATCATCCCACCCATCACGGCTGGAGGTACTCACCATCGCACTGATGCTCTTGGATATTCGGTGATATCCCTGGCACTGGTGCCAACTTTAAAAGGCCAGTGTGCACACTTTTGAGATTTTTTGATTTCGGAGCTGGTTTGTACAGTTTACCCCGAGCATGGCAGATAAGGGGCAATTACACCACAGTTTGTCGAAAGGGGCACGGAGGTCCTGGTGGATGGGGTAGTACAGACGGGGACCATTCTCTTCCCAGAAAGGGTCACACTATCACACCCACCGAGCATGATCTGAGCTCCCCATCCAGCTCAGTGCAGTATCGGCGGTCTGAAGAAATGTCCAGCAATACAGGACAAGCATCAATAAGCTTCCCCGCTCTTTCAGGATAAGGGTCACCGTAATCTCTCTGCTCCCTCACACTCACTGTATATCTGTCGCAGCAGTGACCCAGAACAACGTTCATGCTCCCCCACTCTCATTGCTGCTTGCAGCACCTTCCCTCTTTTGCTCTCCACATTATTCCACCCCCCGCCACACACACCCACACACACCCACACACACACACACCACACACACAACACAAACCACACACACGCGCACGCGCGCGCACACACACACATAACATTGCATGGATACAATATTGTGGACTGACTCCCTCCAGACACCTCACCATATCTCCCCGCAACTACACCAGCACTAACAGCAGGGGTACCCACTCGCACCCTCCATCCCTCCCTTTCTCTTATTCCAGGAGAAGCAGCCTGGAATAGGACAGCAAGTGCCAAGCCGAGTGGTAGAATTCCCGATATCCGTTGCCGCACCTCCCCCTCCCCCTGCCATGTTGGGAGGACACTGGCATGGACTGGAGTGGACTGGGACGCCTCGTGTGGAGATTCTGAAACGTCCAAGCAACTGAATGAGGAGCAAAGTTCAGTGAAGGGCAACTCTCACTTTAAACCCACTGACAGATCCGTTTCCCCTAGCACAACTTAGAAGCCGTGGCCCTGATGCCATCTCCCTTTTGTGTCAAGCTGGTACAAATGGAATCCCCACGGTCTCGGTGGGCAGGAGGGTGGACTCACAACACATCGTCACCACCACCTCCCAGGAAGGGAGCACGGAGACTACCTCCTACGCCTCCTCCTGTAAAACAGCTCAGGCACTGAAACTAATCTGTGAGGTTTACTGCTTTCCCCAATTGTCCTGACATCTTCAATGAGCTGTTCTCATGTACACCTTGGTCCTCTTTTCCTCCACCTCCTTTATAACGGTACAACATGTTTTTTATTGTCTTTCAATGTCCTTCCTACTAAAGAGTATCACCTCACACTGCGCTGCATTGATCCTCATCTGCCATACATCTGAACACTACACCAACATATAACTTTCCTGTTGGAGTTGCACACCGTCCTCAACAAACTTCACGATTCCTTCAGCTTTGGTATCTGCAAATATTGAAATTGTCCTATAGTCACACTCCACCCAAAACTAATGACACACAACAGACAGAGCGAGTGAAATATTGACACACTCTCCATGTCTGTAATACAGTCAATGTATAGTGAGTGCCTCTATGGGTCTGAATTCGTGTGTGTATCTGTGTGGGGCAGGTCTGGCAGTCTCTGTGGTGTTTAAAGTGATGTAATATCCCCCGATATCAGTTATGAGTAAGGATCACTTCATCCAGAACGCCAACTTTCATTTTTGTCCAAAGGTGCGTCCAGAGCTGCTGAGATTTCTGTTGTTGTCAATCTCTGTTGCACCCCCGCCCCGATCCCCCACTCCCACGCCACTGTAATCGTGGTGCTGAAGTGTATAAACGATCAGGGATACAGTCTGGGAGGGAGAGAGGGAGGGCAGCAGCTCACAGCACAATCCAACCTGAATTTTGATTGCACCAAACACATACAGAGCACATGCACACACGCATACACGCTTGTGAACACACACATGCACATGCACAGACTAGGTTGGTTTGGAGAGGATTGTCATTGTACTTAGGCCCGCAGAGTGCAACATGTTCGTGTGGAGAAATATATGCGCTCCTTCTGCAATGTGGAAATGTTTTGTCACTGGGTAGTATTTCCAACATACAGTGTACACATTAAAACATATTTTCATTGCAATTATATCCAAACAATTCCGAGTGCGCCATTTTCCAAGGCGATGAGATTAATTTTAATGCACTTCCTTTAACTTGGAATGTTTAATGTTTTACTCTTACAAGTTACTTTACATGTGAGAAAGGATTGAAAAGACCTAAACCAGACCCGCAGAGTGTGAGATTGTATCAATTTAAATAAAAGAGGGAAAGGTATTGGAAGGGAGAGTGGTTTTGACCCCGCTTCAGTGATTCACACCAAAAACAAGATGTACAGAGATGCAGAAACAGAGATCCACACACTAATGCAGGAACACATGTAACAAGCACAGAGAGATAGACATGCGCACAGAGGTTAACAGACACATATATAGACACACAAGAATAGACAAACATGAACAGAAATATGCAGATACATACTTGGACATACAAACGTACATAGACTCATCGAGTTATACAGGGTATTTGCAAACAGGCCTTTCGGCCCGTTTAGTCCATGCTGACCATAATCCCAAGCTCAACCAGTCCCACCTGCCTGCGCTTGGCCCAGATTTGTCCAAATGTTCTTCTATTCTTGTATTTTAACAAATGTGTTCTAAATGTTATAACTTCACCCACAATCGATCACTTCCTCAGAAAGTTCATTCCCTTCACGAACCACATGCTGTGTAAAAAATGAATCACCTCACAGGTCATGATCAGGTGGACACAATAAATTTGTAGGAAGCTAAGGAAGTGATTGCTGGGTCCCTTGCTGAGATGTTGTCATCATCAATAGCCACAGGTGAGATGCTGGAAGTCATGAGTTTAACTCAAGTTTTGCTATTAAACAAAATGGAAAGAAAAAGCCAAGAACTATAGATTGGGGAGCCTGTCATCAGTGGTGGGCACGGTGTTGGAGGGAATCATGAGCTACAGGATTTAAATGCATTTGGAAAGGCATAAACTGATTCGGGATAGGCAAAAGTGAGGACTGCAGATGCTGTAGATCAGAGTCTAGATAAGAGTGGTACTGGAAAAGCACAGCAGGTCAGGCAGCATCTGACAAACAGGAAAAAGAACGATCTGGACAAAAGCCAGATGGATAGTAAAACGGGGTTGTGCGTGGATAATCATGTCTCATTAAATTAATTTTGTTTTTGTTAAGAAGTAACGGACAGAATTGATGAAGGCAGAATGCTGGATGTGATCTATATGGACTTCAGTTAGGCATTCGGCATAGTTCCACAAGGAGACTGGTTAGCAAGATTAGATCACATGGAATACAGGGAGAATTATAGAAATTGGATACAGAACTGGCTCAAAGGTAGTGAACAGAGGGTGGTGGTGGAGGGTTGATTTGCAGACTGGAGGACTGTGACCAGTGGAGTGCCACAGGGATCGGTGCTGGGTCCGCTACTTTTCGTCATTTAATTAAATGATTTCGATATGAACATAGGACAGTTAGTAAGTTTGCAGACGACACCACAATTGGAGGTATAGTGGCCAGCAAAGAAGGTTACTTCAGATTACGATGATATCTTAATCAGATGGGCCAATGGACAGAGGAGTGGCAGACAGAGTTTAATTTAGATAAGTGTGAGATGCTGCATATTGGAAAAGCATATCAGGGCAGGACTTATACACTTATTGGTAAAGTCCTGGGGAGTGTTGCTGAACAAAATTATCTTAGAGTACATGTTTATACTTCTTTGAAAATGGATTTGCAGGTAGATAGGACAGTGAAGAAAGTTTTGAATATGTTATTGGACAGGTGCATTGTGTATATGCGTTAGGAGACTGAATTGCGACTGCACAGGACATTGGTTCGGCACTTTTGGAATACCGTATGCAATTCCGATCTCCCTGCTCTGTAGGAAGGATGTCTTCAAACTCGAAAGGGTTCAAGAAGGGTTTACACTGAAGTTGCCACGATTGGAGGTTTTGACTTACAGAGAGAGGCTGAATAGGCTGAACCAGTTTTCCCTGGAGAATCAGAGGATGAAGGTTGATGTTAGAGGTTAGTAAAATCATGGGTGTAACGGATAGATTGAATAGGCAAAGCCTTTTCCCTAGGGTAGAGCAGTCAAAATCTAGATGGCAAATGTTTAAGATGGGATGGGAAAGACAAAAAGGGGCTCTAATGGGCAACATCTCCATGTAGACGATGGTCCGTGTGTAATGAGCCTCCAGAGGAAGGTATAGAGGCTGGCGCAATTACAACATTTAACAGGCATCTGGATGGACAGATGAATGGGAAGGGTTCAGATGGAAATTGACTAAATGCCGGCAAATGGGAGGAGAATAACTTTGGCTGTCCGGTTGCATGGACACGTTGGACTAAAGGGTATGTTTCCATGCTATATAGATCTATGACGCTATGCCTTTTAAGAAACTTCCTCCCCTTATCTTAAAACAATCCCCCACTATAGGGAAAAGACACCTACCATTCAGCATTACCGATACCTCTTATGGTATTATAAACCTCTAAAATGTTACCTCTCAGCCTCCTACGCTCCAGTAGAAAATGTCCGAGTCTGTTGAGCCTGTCCTTATAATTCAAACACTCCATTCCCAGCAAGATCCTGATAAATCTCTTCTGAACTCTCCCGAACTTGATAATATTCTCGATATAACAGGGTTATCAGAACTGCACACAGTCCTCCAGGACATGCCGCACGAATGTCCCGTGCAACCTGATAATGCCGTCCCAACTCCTGTACTCCAAGGACTCTCCACTGCTATTCGTCATTTATATAAATGATTTGGATGTGAACATACGAGATATAGATAGTAAATTTGCGGATGACATCAAAATTGGAGGTACAGTGAACAGTTAAGAATGTTGCCATAGAGTAAAACGGAATCTTATTCAGATGTGCCAATGGACTGCGAAGTGGCAGATGGAGATATATTTAGATAAATGCGAGGTGCTACATTTTGAAAAAGCAAATCAAGCAGGACTTACACATTTAATGATAAGGTCCTGGAGAGTGTTGCTAAACAAAGAGATCTTAGAGTACAGGGTCATATTTCCTTGAATGTAGAGTTGCAGGTAGATAGGTTAGCGATGTAGGTGTTTAATATGCATTCCTTTATTGTTCAAACCACTGAGTACAATAGTTGGGAGGGCATGTTGTGGCTGTGCATGACATTGGTTAGGCCACTTTTGCGATATTGCGTACAATTCTGGTCTCATTCCTATCTGAAAGATGTTGTGAAACTTGGGAAGTTTCAGAAATGATTTACAAAGATGTTGCCAGTGCTGGAATATTTGAGCTGCAGGGAGAGGGAATAGGCTGGGACTGTTTTCTCTGACTCATTCGAGGCTGAAAGGTGAATTACAGAGGTTCATAAAATCATGAAAGGCATGCATAGGGTAAATAGACAATGTCTTTTCCCCAGGATGAACGAGTCCACAACTAGAGGGCATAGGTTTAAGTTGAGAGGGGAAAGATTTAAAAGGGACCACAGTGGCAATTTTTAGACATAGAGTGTGTTATGTGAATGGAATGAGTTTCCAGAGGCTGGTAAAATTAAGTATTTAAAAAAAAACATCTGGATGGGTGTATAAATAGGAAGGGTTCAGAGGGATATGGGCCAGTGTTGGCAAAATTGACAAGATTAGATTGGAGTACCTGGTCGACATGGACAAGTTGTACCAGAGGGTCCGTTTCCATGCAGTACATCTCTATGACTCTATGCCTATATAATGAAGAGCATCAAGTGAAACACCTTCATAACCGCCCTGTCTACATATGAACATACTTTAAAGAATTATGCCTGAAAGCCTAGGTTGCTCTTTTCTAGAACACTACTAATGGCTCAACATTTAATTGTATATGTGTGTTTAAGTTTGTTTTACCAAAGTACAATACCTTGCATTTATCAACATTAAACTCCATCTGCAATTATTTAGCCCAGTGAGTGATAATACTGGGGAAGAAAGGCTGGAAAGTAATCAGTTGCCTTGTATCATTTAATGGTTTTAGGAAGAGGGCAGTCACACGTGAGAGATGGGAAACAGTGATCAGTGTTTCAGGCCAGAATGCATGCTCTGTCTTTGTCTCTGATGTTCAGTGTTGATATCTATTCGAGATCCTTCATAGTGCAGTGTATTTCTGCAGGACGTCATTCCCTCATATTGCAGACTACAGATAATAGTCATTTAAACTGGAAATAATAGCGAAGTATTTAAAGATGTTCATAGTTTATCTCGAAGGCAGAGCACATAAACACGAAATCTTACAGTTGAGGCAAGTACCTTGCATTTTTTAACAACGTTATTATTTTAACTGGGTAATTCAGTAAAGTGAACCAGAATTTTGTAAATCCATACCGATCTGAAAACTGGCATTTAAAGTTAAAAATTTGGGCATGGTTTAGATCTTGTGTAGTCGGTAGTATCCCTGCCTCTGAGGCAGAGCTCTGGATTCTATTCCAATTTCTGAACTTGCCTGGTCGTGTCCCTTGCTCGAGACCAGACAGTCTGGATTCAGGTGCAGCATGTCAGAACAGGCTAATGAACGAAAACATAGGAGAATAATGTTGCAACTTTTGGGGCTGTTGTGGAGTGCTGGTAGTGTCCCTACCTCTGGTCCCCAAAAATCTAAGTTCTAATCCAACTAGAGGTGTTTGATAATATGTCTGAACGCGTTGACTAAAATGTTTTTAAAATTGTGGTTTAATAGAGATGGAAAAGGTGTCAGCATTGAATTTCAGAATTTAAGCCCCGGAAACACAAACCCTGGGTGGGAGGCATATTTGCACCTTCTAGAGATGTATAAATTAATGAAGTGCATGGATAGGGGGTGAGTAGTCGCGATCTTTTCCACATGGTTGGAAGTCCAAAATTAGAAGGCATAGATTTAATGTGAGAGGGGAAAGGTTTTAAAGTGACCTCGAGGCAACCTTTTCACTCAGAAAGTGGAGCGTGTACATAATGAACTGCCAGAAGAAGTGGTGGAGGTTGGTATAATTACAATATTTAAAAGGCACCAAGATGAGTATATTAACAGGAAGGATTTAGAATCATATATTCCAATTGGTGGGAAATAGATTAGACTCCCAACAGTGTAGCACGAGTCCACACCAAATCTCTGAAGAGGTACCCACCCAGAAACATCTCACTACATTTATCCAGACCAATGCATCTAACATTATATGCAACTTAGCGTGGCCAATTCACATAACCTGCACAACTTTGGACTTTGGGAGGAAACCCGCGCAGACACAGCGAGAATGTGCAAACTCCACACACTCAGTCACCTGAGCCAGCAATCAAACCCAGGTCCCTGGCACTGTGAGCCAATCGTGCTAACCACTGAGCCACTGCATCACCCCAAGTAGGGCATGAATAATTTCAGAAATTATGGAAGGATTGGTCAAAAGTGTTTGCTTCCGTGCTGTACAACTCTAAGATTCATCTAGCCATTTAATCTAGGTCCCTGTGTAAACTTCATTGTCCACTATATAGCCAGACTTGGTTTCATCCACAATCTTTCTAACCACGCCTTCTAGAATTCTCATCTGAATAATTTGTATAAATGTTAAACAAAAATGGCTTGAGCAGAAGTCCCTGTGGAAAACCACTGCGCACAGTGTCACAAAGCTGGTCCCTTTTCTCTAAAAGCTTCCCGTTCTCAAAGATACTGTGTCCTTGATTTTATTTTTCAATGGGGTCGTAAATAGTTCTCTGCTTCAAGGTGACTGGTTTGGTACAGAGATTAAACGGTTTTGCGATTTAAGGTATAATGAGAGGGGAGTGGTCAGCTCTTCAGGTGAGCAGTTCAGTCCAGAACCAGTTTGTAGTTCGGCTGTGTGGACAAGCTCTCTCTCTATCTCTCTATCTCTCTGTCTCTATCTCTCTCTCTCTCTCTCTCCTTATGCCCTTCTAACTTTAACCTGTAAGCATTTGTTCCATTTGTACATTTTTAAGGGTGGTATGCTTCTTCACAGAAGCTCTTCACAGGAGGCTCGCAAGCACTGAGGATGTCACCTAGAAACGGGACGAAACGTCTGCAACACTAAATCCCAGCTGGGCGAACAGAACCACAACAATGAGCAACCGAGCTACAAATCTTTTCACAAATTTTGAACAAATTACAAAGTCATGGTCTGCGCTACCTGCTCAAGAATATTTTGAGTGGTTTGGCCTAGTCCATAACAACAGTCCTTCAGTCTGAAAAATAACCCTCCTCGATAATGCTGTCTCCTGCTATTAGGAAAACACACACAGACACAGACAAGTACACGACACACACACACAACACACACACACATACACACGCACCCAGACACACACACACACACCCACCCACATACACAGATGCGCACACACAGACACACATACACAGATACATGCGCACAAAGACACGCACACAGAGCCACACCGATACATGCATACGCACAGACGCACAAACACAGACAACACATGCACTCACAAAGAGACACACACACACACTGACATGCACACACACACACGGTCAGATACACAGAGAGAGAGACACACACGTGCATGTGCGTGCCACACACACACACACACAAACACACACATCCAAGCGTCTTTTGGATATAACTCGATAAGTTATGATTAAAGCTGGACTCAAGGCTTTTTGTGAGAGGGTAGTAGAACTGGCTTTAAAAACATGTCAGCCATAATCAATAGCTCAGTAGACTGGACTGGCCAAATGGCTTTTTACTGCTCGAATTTTATACGCTCTATGGTACATTCATTTGTCTGTGTTAGTGCATGTACTTGCATGTGCATGTGTGTCTGTGTATCCGTGTTTTTGTGTGTCTGTGTTTTTGTGAGTTGAGTGTGTATGTGTGTGTATGTCTGTGTGTATATGTTTGAGTGTGTCTGTGTGTGCCTGTCTGTGTATGCATCTGTGTGTGTGTCTGCATATGTTTGTGCTCCTCATGACTTTTAGAAATGGAAATATCACTGTACATTTATATAATTTCTATACTGTTTGTCATTCGTCTTTCCACCATAGCTTGAGGAATTTTGTTTCAGTTATGAATTTGTTATTTTAACAGATGAAGGAAATCTGCATGACTTCTTCCGAGGACGACCCAAACCCAATTTGAGACCTATATCATAGGCCATATCATCAACTGGTTAGACCGATAATTTGCTGTGACCAATGGAGGAGTGGCAGTAGTAAAGAAAACAGTTACTCAATAACCCAGGGAACTTTGGACCGGTGTGCCTGGCATCAGTGGTGGGTGAGCCTTTGGAGGGGATTCTGAGGGATAGCCAATCGCATGCATTTTCACAGCCAAGGATTGATTGGGGATAGTCACCATAGCTTTTTGCATGAGAAATTCTGTCACACTAATCTGACTGAGTCTGTTAAAGAGGTGACAAAGCAGATTGATGAAGGCAGTGTTGTAGATGCTTTCCATATAGACTGGAGCAAGTTCTTCGACAAGATTCTTCATATTAGTCAAGTTAGTAAGGTTAGGACACATGGGAAACAGCGCATCCAAGCCAATTGAATACAAAATTAGATTGAAAGGAGGCGACAGAGGTAGAGGATTGCTTTTCAGGCTGGATGTCTGTGAACAATAGTGTGCCACAAGGATCAGTGCTGAGCCCACTTATTTTCATCATTTATATAAATGATGTGGATGTGACCATAGGTGGTAACGGTAGAAAGTTTTCAGATTAAACCAAAATTGTTGGTGTCGTGGGTAATGAAGAAAATTATCTTAGAGTGCATCGAGACCTCGATCAGATGGGCCAATGGGCTGACGAGTGGCAGATGGTGTTTAATTCAGATAAATGTGAAGTGCTGCATTTTGTAAAGCAAATCGGGGTACTTAATGGAAATGATTTGGAGGATGTTGTTGAGCAATGAGAGAGGGAGAGAGAGAGAGAGAGAGATTTAGGTGCAACACTCCTTCAAAGTGAACAGGATAGGGAACAAGGTGTTTGGCATGTTTGCCTTCATTGGTCAGAGCATTGAGTTTCTGATTTGGGATGTCATGTTACAGCTCTACAGGATGTCAGTGAGGCCACACTTTGGAACACTGTGTGCAGTTCTGGTCTCCCTGCTGGACGAAGGTTGCTGTGAAACTTGAAAGGGTTCAGAAAGGATCTATGAGGATGTTGCCAGGTTTGGAGAGTTTGAGCTATAAGCAGAGGCTGAATAGGCTGGAACGGATTTCCCTGTAGAATCACGGGAATAGGGCTGACCATATAGAGGTTTATAAAGTCATAAGGGGCACAGATTTTGTAAATAGACAAGGTCTATTTCCCAGAATAGGGGATTCCAAAAATAGAGGGTATAGGTTTAAGGTGCGAAGGGAAATATTTTAGATGGAACTTCGAGATAATGTTTTCATACAGAAGGAGGTGTGCATATGGGATAATCTGCCAGAGCAAGTGGTGGGGCCTGGCATCTTGATGGGTATCTGAATAAGGAGGTATAGAGGGATATGAGCCAAATGCTGGCAAATCAGACTCGATCAGATTGGGATGTCTGATCAGTACGGATACATTTACAAGTTGTATGACTCTATAAGAGAGATTAGGAGACATTCTAAACAGGCATTTCATGTGGGAATTCTCTTCCCCACAAGTTTGAGATGCCTCTTTGTTTGCATTGATTCAAAGCTGAGTTAGTTAAATAGTTGACAGAGAAGTGAGTCATGGATAATGGAATGCAGACAGGAAAGTCCGGCTGTGACCATATCCTGATCAGCCACAATCTTAGTGCCTGTTAGAGAAGACTCAAAGTGTCTAATGGCCCACTCCTGCTACTCAGTTCCATGTTTCTGTGTTCCATTCAGTCCCTCAAACCTGCTAGACAGGAGCAGTTAGAAGCTACTTACTGCGATACCCTGGTGCACAGAAACAGAGGAGACCATTCAGCCCCTCAAGACTGTCCCACACGCTATGGGGTGATTTGAGAAATGTAATTGGAAAACCCAGGCTGGGTATGAAAGAGACCCCTCATCTTTGTTTACAGAGCGTCTCCTCTCTGCAACTCGTGCTTCATATGTTGGTTATATTGTAGACCCAGCTTCACTGCGAATACAGCCCCCAAACTCAACCAGAGATGGTCCAGACAATCTGGCAACATTCAATAACAGAGTTTCCAGGAAAATAACACCCTCTACTTTCCAATAATAGAATGTGAGAACGCCACAAACAGGGGTATGTCATTCATCCACATGCCCCCCCTACTGCAAGCAGGTTTTCACCCACAATAACACAATAAGGTCTAATATCCTCTTTCATGTAAAATTCTTTACTGCCCTCAACTCTGACTGGTCAAAAAGCACTCCCTGCTCCCACATTGTGACCTATTGATATGAGCAAACGACGTGAACACAAGGGCTCAGGGAAGAGTGACCGACCCTGACATCAAGGCATCATTTAACTAAGAACCTTCTCAAGGAGCCTGAGTAGGATTTCACTTAATGGGAATGAGTTGTAAACTTCCCTGTTTAGAATGATTTAAAGAATAAAGCACAATGATTGTGGATTGTATACAAAATTCCATGCAGCCCTGGACATGTTTGCAAAAATCCTCAAGGTAGCTTCCTCATCACAAACATCTTCAGCTGCCTCATAAAGATTAGAAGTCAGGGTATTCACTGAAGGTCACAAAATATTCAGGAAAAATGTCACCCTTCAGCTCGTGAACTTGTCTGTGTCCATCAGCAGCAAGGCTTGTGCTGTTGGAAGTATTGGTAACATTCATGCAACAGTGCTGCTGGACACTGCACATTGCCACAGTTAAAAGGAGGAGATTATTCAGCTCCTCACGCTAGTTTCACAGGAATATGAGGAAGTCATTCAGCTCAATGAAATTATTGGAGAAGTGTAGCGATAGCCCATTTAGTGCCTCCAACCAATTATACAGGAAGAGAAGGAGTCACGTGTTATGGATGACAGGAGAGCTCCTAGACTCTATTAATAATTAAGTGTTCTGATACAGTACTATCCCATAAACATGTACCAAGCAAAAAGAAAAGATCAGACACAGATTCTCAGATGCAGTTCTCCAATCTAGGAGGAAAAACAAATCAAGTGAATAATTAGAGAGAGTTGCCGCCAGGAGACTTCCACTGAAGCTCCCAACTCTGTGGATGCCTCAGTAGCTTCTGATGTTATTGAGAAACCAAAACACTTCCAGTAATGTGACTGCCAGAACTGCACACAGTATTCTATCTATGGCCTGGCCAATGGCATGTTTAACTCATATTACGTCGCCTCGATGAACAAACACTATGCCTACAGTCCCGTGTGATTTTTTAACTGGTAGTTACACTGTCCAGTCACATTCAGGGATGTGTGAGATACATCCTCTGACCTCCCTAGTGTTCTGCTATTCATTGAATTCTTCCCTGTCTGGCTCCATCTTCCAAAGTGTATCACCTCATATTTATCAGGGTTCCATTCCATCTGCCATAGATCTGACCATCTGACCATTCCACCTGCATCTTCCTGTAAGATAAGGCATTCCTCCTCATTGCCAATCATCTGGCCAACCTTTGTGTCAAACACAAAATTACTTATTACGCTCAGTCCACACACCCCACCACCCCCTCCACATTCACATTTACATCATTTATGAATACGACAAATATGTAGATACATTGCATGCTCGCTGTGGTACACAACCAGACAATGGTCTATTTCTACCACCTTTCCAGTAACTTGGGACCACATAGCTGCTCTCTAGTTCTCTAGCACCCCCCTTGTGTGGTCAGATTCGACTTAAACATTTAGGTCAGGACATTTCCTCTCTTGTCTCCAACAGCATACAGCGATACAACTCATCTGGATTTACATCATCCAAAACCATTAATTCCAACTTGCATCTTATATCAATCTGTTCGAGAGCTTCCCAGTCCATCTTCTTGAACTCTGTACCTGCATCTTGCTTATCCCAACTAAAACAGATGTGAAGCTCTCCTGCCACAGGCTATCAATGCTCCCCAGTTTCACACACTGATTACCCCCTTGGTTTGGAAATGGGTCCTAATTTTTCCCTGGTTATTCCGTTCAGCTTGATGTTTTTGTTGAACATCTTGGGTTCCCCCTAACTTTGCCTGCTGCACTTCTCCATGCCCCTGTATTAGTCAGTCTGCTGTGGGTGAGTTTTCTAGGTTTCCTTGAGATCACCTCTCATTCTTTCAAACAGTAGAGAACAGGTATAATCTCATCCACACTGCATGCAATCTGTGCAGAATACCTTTACTTCGATATTCCAATTTCCGTTAAATGAAGGCCAACTTCACTTTTACCCTTCCATTTCAAGAAGTCGCTCCTGAACCACGTTCGTTCAATTTTATTTACTATTCACTTTCTGAACTCTTAAACATCCACCTGAATATCTCACTATATCACATCCAATAGTTCTCCGTTGTCTCCCTCTACAAGAAACATCTTCTGATATATTCCTGATGAAGGACTTTTGCCCAGAACGTCGATTTTACTGATCTTCGGATGCTGCTTGAACTCCTGTGCTTTTCCAGCACCACTCTAATCTAAACTCTGGTTCCAGCATCTGCAGTCATTGTTTTTACCTAAGAAACATCTGCAAACCATTTCAAAAGAAGTTTGTTAACAATGATTATTCGGGTGTGATCCAAGATGGCGGCGATCCAGTCGGCCTGCCCTGCAGAGCTCTGCACCAGAACGAAGACAAAATGATGGGTTCACCCTCTCTTTCTTCTCTATTGTGGTAAAATCAGTCGTTTTTGATCCCCAGTATTGTTCTATGCCATTTTAAGTGAGTAAGGAAAATGACTAAGGGAAAAGGACCATGAGGATTGCAACTAGCGGGGCACTGCAGCGATGGATACGCCCACGGCTGTGGCGTCGGCCTCTGCGAACGCCCCAGGGGACTTATCTGTGGAGTAGAGCCTGGTCTCGCAATTCAGAGCCCGCGAGAGAAGATTGTTTCAGCGATCGATGAGACCTGAACCAGGCTGGAACTGATCTCAGCCAAGCTGCAGAAGCAGGACCAGGAGACCCAGTGTCTCGGGCCGCTCATCGTTGAGGTGGAACTATAGACCGCGGCTATGGAAACCACGGCAGAATCCTCGGTGGGTCGGTTCCAAGCCTAGAATGGTAGGTAAGGGCCTTAGTAGAGTAGGCCGACGACCTCTAAAATCGGGGCCGTCAGAAGAACATCAGCCTGGTCAGGCTGCCACCAGTTCGTCAGCTTCTGGCTCATACAAGTTTTGAATCTGGAAGTCAAGGGCAGACTGGGTGCAGGTCGAGTGGGCCCACCGGGTCGCAGTGTGCAAGATCGGATCAGATCAGCGCCCCCACCCGGTCCAAGTGCTAGGCCAACACGATAGAGAAAAAAAAGTCCTGTAAACTTCTCGAGCTCTGGGGAAGGATCCATAGGCTATGATCTGCAAAGGATCACGAATTATGTTTTTTGAAGACTTCCCTACGGCTGTGATCTGCAAGAGGCAAGCCTTTCATTAGGTAAAAAGGAGCCTGAGGAATGTGAATATTCTGGTAAGATATCCAGAAATATTATGGTTCAGCCATGGAGGGTCTGTGTTTAATTTTGACTCATCGGAAAACTCAAAGGACTTCCTGTTCACATTAAAATAGACTAGCTGGTCCAAATAGTATGGATAATTATGTTGTCTTTGATTTCTCTGGGGTTTGCTTGGTTTACCTCCTTTTTTTAAGTATGTGGAAGTCCCATATTTCCCTTTTCTCTCTGTTCTCCTTTCTTCTTCCATTCCAATTATTCTCCAAAGGGGTTTGGGGATGGTGGGAGTTGCTATATTTTGTTTTACCAGGACTGTCTCGGGTCAAAGTACGTACGGGATGGATTGAACGCACACTTTTAATTTTCTTGTTGTAAGACGCGTGCAACTTTTTAAAAACTTTGTTTTGCCTGGGGTTGGGGAGCGGCTTCAGCTAGGAGAAACCATGGGGGATTAATGGGTAATATAAACGCCATCTGCTGGAAAGGGGACAGTCTCCACTTATTTGTGTTATATGCTGGTTCATTTTAGAAATAACTGTCAGAAGTTTTGATTTGGTTGTTAATGTAGTTATATTTTCAAATTTGTATGAACTGTTTACTGCTTTCACTTGACGCGCTATAAATGGGGTTCTTCTCCCAGTGGGTTATGGGTTGCATCAGATTGCTATGGCTAACCGCTTGGTAAAATGGTGCACGTGGAACGTTAAGGAGAGTCACTCGCCGATT
Organism: Hemiscyllium ocellatum; assembly: GCF_020745735.1. Taxonomy (NCBI): domain Eukaryota; kingdom Metazoa; phylum Chordata; class Chondrichthyes; order Orectolobiformes; family Hemiscylliidae; genus Hemiscyllium; species Hemiscyllium ocellatum. Next base: position 263,107 of record NW_026869113.1, on the reverse strand, counting down.
AAGAGAAAAAAGCTACTTTCAAGCCTCAGAAAGGAAGAGGTCGATGTAGCCTTGCTACAAGAAACACATCTAACTAATGAGGAGGACTTAAAGTTACAGCAGGTATAGGTTCAGTCCAGTATTTATTTCATCTTTTAATTCGAAAAGTAGAGGAGTAGCTTCACTCATTCATACAAAACTTCCACTTCAGTTGTTTGACCAAATTAAGGACGAACTTGAGTGGTTTCTGATCCTTAAAGCTTTTATACGGCAGAGGAATTTGGGACATTGTATAATATTGCCCCCAGCACACCCCCTCAAATTTGTAATGGATGCCATGTCCAGGTTGATGACCATTGGTGAACATCGTACAATTAAAGGGGAGACTTTAACCGACTTATGGACCCCGAAGTGGACAAGATGTCAAGGGGTCTCACGGGTATTTCCCCGCCATCAAGGCAGCTGGTGGACCTGAACAAGGAGCTGTGTTGGTGGACGTTTGAGATGTCTTCACCCTGAAGGTAGAGACTTCACCTTTTTTCTAATCCACGTAAGTGCTACACCAGGATTGACATAATTTTTGCCCCATTGGCCTTTTTAAATTCGATACTGCCCTGCAAAATTCTGATCATGCAGCAGTGTACGTGGATGTTAAGGCCGATGGCGCTGGGATAGGCTCACAGCCTCCTGAAAGATAACAAATTCACTGAATACTTTTCGTGGGAATTTAAGTTTTTCATGGGACATTAACTTGGGTAGGGCCAGAAATCCGTCGGTGTTCTGGAAGACTGCCAAGGCCTATGCAAGGAGTTTGATTATTTCTTACTCGGTGACACGGAAGCGGCAGAAGGGAAAGCAGTAGCGTATGCTTAAGGCTTAAATGAAGGCATCTGAGACAGCATACTTTGAAGAGTGTCTATAACTAAGTTGCAGCAGATTACAGCCCTCCGGGCAGCTCTGAACATTACGCTCACCCAGACAGCAATGAGGGAGATTTTCTTTGCGAAACAGAGGTTATTCGAGTATGGAGCTAAACCGAGAAGGTACTTGGTGCACTTGGCCATAAAGAAGAGTGCCCCCAATCTATTACATACATGAGAGAGGGTGCTGGCACTATTACCTACGATCCGAATAGGGTTAATACAGCATTCAGTAAGTTCTACTCTGGGTTGCTCCAGTCAGAGGATTGTGCGGACAGATTAGTGAAGATGGAGTCCTTTTTAATACCTTGGACCTCCCAGGTGTAACTTCAGAGCAGGAGTCTCTTTTGAATGCACCTCTGACAATCTAAGAGATAGAGGATGCGGTAAGGCAGCTCCAGAGTGGCAAACCGACCGGCCCAGATGGCTTGCGGAGTGAGATTTATAAGGAGTTGATAGACATGATGGCTGAGCCAATGTTGGATATACTCAATGATATTTCTAGATTGGACTGCCTCCCATCCTCTCAGAGAAAAGCAAATATTTCTCTTATTCTCAAGAGAGGGAAAACCCCAGAGGATTGCCTATTCGTATAGGCCTGCACTGTTATTAAAAATGTGGACTTTAAAATTTTGTCGAAAATACTAGCTTAGAGGCTGGAGATCCTGTCCTTCATTGTGAAAGTGGAACAGGTTTTATTAGGAGTCGCAGGTCCCCTATTACTATTAGGAGAATGCTAAATATGGTTCAACAAGGTCGATTCCAGGCTTGGTAGTCTCGCTGGATGCAGAGAAAGCATTTGATTTGGTGTACTGGCCACAACTCTTTTATGGCTTGGAACCGTTTGGCCTTGGAGTTGTCTTTGCCTGGTGGATGGCAGAATTATATAGATACACTAAAACAGCAGCAGTTCTCACTAATGGTACAAGGTCTAATGGTATAATTTTAGCATCGGCAGAGGCAGCCGACAAGAGTGCCCCTTTCACCACTATTATTTGTATTGGTGATTGAGCCGTTGGCAGAGGCCATCCAGAGGGGTCCCAATATAACTGAAAGGGTGATAGGGTCGGGAAGGCATTGAATCATCCTTTACTCAGATGACATTTTTCTCTCTCTAACTGATATCTTTGCCCCATTTAATTGAAGTGATTGATCTATTTGGATCTTTCTCAGGGTATAACATCAATTTTATGAAATCGGAGGCCATGCCTGTTGAGGTGTTATTCGAGTACCTGATCATGGGGGGAGCAATCTGATTCCCTTTCAGACAGTCACAAGGAGGTTTCCTCTGTTTAGGCATTTTTGTCACACCAGCCTTCAGTCAATTATATAAAGCAAACTTCGTGCAGGTGCTCGAGAAGATAAGATTGGACCTTCGGCTCTGGGAAGATATTCCAATATCCTGGTTGGGTAGAATACCTTCGGTTAATAGGAATGTACTTCCTCGTTCCTTCTATCCCACGTGTATGGTCCTGTTGGTGCTCTCCAGGCCGGTGCTATGGAGGCTTTACAGTTGGTTAAGCTTGTTTATATGGCACTACACGTGGCCTGTTATGGTGCTCGCAAAATTACAGCTTCTGCAGGAGATGTAGGGTGTGAATTTTCTGGACCTTAAGAAATACCAACTAGTTTCCCTGCAATCGATGTGGCTGATTGAGCTTGCAAAGACCTGCGGTCAGTTTGGCAGTTCATTGAGGCACCCCAGCCAAACTGCCCTCTCATTAATCTGTTGTTCGTGGGCAAGACGAGGACTGTAATGGACCATTACAGAAATCCAATTGTCCTTAAAAGAGTTAAAGACTGGAAAATGATGTGACAAAGTGAGGGCAGTTTACAAATATAAGCTTCCCCTTTTACTCCCATTGTAGGATTTGTAGGATCCCAGCTGGGATTGATGGATTATGGCTTTGGTTCTGGGAGTCCAGAGGAGTTTCCTGTTTGGGAGAATTATTTGACGTGGTGGTCAGGATGGTTTTAGAGCAGCTGAGCCAGAAATATGAGTTATCTTGGAGGGGCCACTTTCGTTATTTTCAGATGAGGAATTTTAGACAGAAAAAAAGGACGACATTAATGGATAGTCCACGTAGGTCGGAAATGGCGAGAAGAGTGCTTCGTCCACAGGTGCTCTCTCGGCCAGCACCCTCTATCATTTATTAAGAGGTAATGTCTCAAATGATATAGAACAGCTGCATGGAATCTGGGCTCAGGAATTGTGGGTGAAGATTTCACCAGAGGAGTGGGAAAATATTTGGGAGACCATAAGGACGATTTCAATTTGCAATAGGATATAGGCTATGCAGTTGAAGGTACTCCACAGGATTTAATTAACACCAGAGCAGCTTGTCAAATTTAAGACAGGAGCGTCCCCAATATGCCCCAGATGTACAATAGATGTTGGTATGCTTACTTATTGCTTGTCTTCATGCCACAAGCTTTGTAGATATTCGTGCACTATAGCAAGTGTTTTGGAAGGGGTTTTGGGAACCGAGGTCAAGGCAAATCTGGTGCCCCTCCGCTTGGGTTCGCTGAACCTTCCCTCTTTGGACTTGCATGGGAATAAATTGTTTAGTATTCTTTCATTTTGTGCACGGAAGAACATTCTGATGAAATGGGTTCCAGGAAACCTCCCAGGACTCTGATCGTGGTGTAGATTAGTTATGGAGCCCAACCCCCTAGACTTCCTTACGAGTATGGGCACCAGAAAAAGAACATTCTTGTAGGACGTGGCGGCCCTATTTCAACCATATAGACATGGTTTTATTGGCTTTATTGGTCAGGGCATTTGTGTAACAGTGAGGGCTCTGACAGGAAGAATTATGAACAAATACAGGTATGGCAACTCATACTACAGGTGATGGGGAACTTTGCTGGGATTGTGCTGGGTGTTGTAACTTCATGTAATTTAATTTAATTTGCGTTGGTTCAGCTCAGTTTAATCTATGTTTTGTTTTGATTTTGTTTTGATATCAGCCCATTGATTTTGTGCACAGGGAAGATAATGAGTCCATTCAGCCCCTCATGCTTCTTACACAGCAACCAGAGTAGGGGTTATTTCACACCATGTGTCAATTATACAGGATTGGAGCGAACGAAGAGAATATAGAGAAGTGAGAATTCAAGCATATCACCTTCACGATGGAATATAAAGTAGTGAGAAAACTGCTGGAATTAAAGAAAATTGTTAAAATCGATTATTCAGGAATTAATGAAAGGACATTTGCAGAGTCAAGCCACAAAGGATGAATCGTATTTTCATTATTTATTTGAGTCTTTAAGAGTGTGAAAAGCAAGCTGCATAATGGGGATCCTGGAGATGTAAAATCAGGACTTGCAGAAGACATTTAATAAGGTGTGCACAAAAGATGAATCTGCAGAATAAGATCACCTATGGTTAGAAGAAATTTATTCGCTTGGATGTAGAATTGGCGAAACAAAGAATTGCAGTGAGATGGAATAACTGGTTCATTTTCTGTTTCCAAAAATATCATAGGGCTCAGACCCCAGGCCCCAACTATTAGCAATCAATATTATCACTTATTTGAGGGGATGGACATGCTATAATCAGTTTTTCAGAAGACACTGACTCAGGTGAGAAATTGTAATGAATGGTTAAGGATAGGTTGGGCCATTATTTGGGAGATGAAATGAAATAATGAAAAGTATGAGGCCGTTTTGGTCGGTGTAACAGAAAGGCAACTTACTATCCAAACAGAGGGAAACTACAGAGTGCTTAGGTACAGGGGATCTGGTATCCCCATCCATATCGCAAAAAACACAGATGCAGGTATAGCAGATAATGAGAAAGGCAACTGCAAATTTGGCATTTATTTCTGAAAGAATAGATGATAAAGTGAGGGAGGTATTGCTGCAATAATGCCAGGCTTTTGTGAAATCGCAATTGAGTACTGTGTACAGTTTTGGTGTCCTGACTGCAGGAGGGATGTAATTAGCATGGAGGCAGTTCAGAAGAGGTTTACTAGACTAATTCCAGAGATAAGGAGTTTGTTCTTTGAAGAGAGATTGATCAATTCAGGCTTATACTCTCTGGAATTTAGTAAAATGGGAGGAGATATCTCTAAGGTCTGGACAATGCTAAAGGTGATTGATGATGTCAACATGCACTGTTTATTTCCTCATGTGGGGTAATCTACAACAAGAGATCATAGTTTTAGGATAAGTGGAGAGGAATTAAGACAGTGATGAGATAACTTCTCTCCAAGAATTGTAAATCTGTGGAATTCACTGTTCCAGAGTGCAATTGATGCTGGGATATTGAGTAACTGAAGAGATATGGAGAGTGGGCCGGAAAGTGGGACTGAGATCGAGATGACATCAGTCATGATTGTATTCAATGGTGGAGCAGGCTGACATCACATATGATTGTATTCAATGGTGGAGCAGGCTGATATCAGTCATGATTGTATTCAATGGTGGAGCAGGCTGACATCAGATATGATTGTATTCAATGGCGGAGCAGGCTGATATCAGATATGATTGTATTCAATGGTGGAGCAGGCTGATATCAGATATGATTGTATTCAATAGTGGAGCAGGCTGACATCAGAAATGATTGTATTCAATAGTGGAGCAGGCTGAAATCAGATATGATTGTGTTCAATGGTGGAGCATGCTGGAGGGGCTGGATTGCTGACTGATTTTCCTCGTCCTTATTCCGCCCTTAGAATGGGGGAACACAGAAATGGGGAAGGGTTGGTTATCAGCCAGAAAGCAGGAACATTGGAAAAATCAGACATAATCAGTTTGAAAGAATGTAACCAGTAGGGTCTCACAGTAACCAGTGCAGGGTCTTCAACTATTTACCATCTATATCCATGAGCAAGAGAAGTGGAACAAATGTACTGTAACTAAGGTTGCCAATGGAACTAATCTAAGCAGGAAATTAAATTATCAATGGAAGTTATAGAGTTTGTAAATGCATATGGACCGGTTAATCCAAGGATAAAAGTTTGGCAGGTGGGATTTAACGTCATATATAACTTGTCATTTTCTTCCAGGGAGAACGACAGGCTGTATTTTACTGAAATACAGAGAGATTACAGGACTTGGTGATAGCGTGTGTACTGGAGGGTTCACTCTGAGCCATTGAGACATGGCAAATGTTGCTCCATCACCCTGCTCGCCTGCTGCCTGATGTTTCCAGCGGGCCTATTGCTCTCATCCACCAAATATATCCTCCATCACTTAATGACAACACTGATGTTGAGATCTGAGAGATGATGGAGCCGTCACCCACTCCTGCCTGGAAAGTTCAAGAACATAGAAGCTGAATTAAATGTGACCCTAAAAGCCACTGGAAGCACCGTCCTCCCCCGGGTGTGAAGTCGGAGATCATGTTGAAGGAGGTGACACCGCACTGTGACCAGTTCCTTATTCAATCAGTGTCCCCTCACACTCTGTTCCTGGGTTAAGTGGAGCTTGGAAAGCTGTTCCTAGAAAACCCGAGGTGGATACAGCAGATCCCTTTCCCCAGACACACGCACTGCGTGGTTTCAGACCTTCCCCTCTTGGCAGCCTCTGCTCCATTTGTTGTTCATGTTACAGAACCAGATGCTGTAACTACAGTCCCCATGCTCCATGCAGACTTGGGTCACCAAATGCTCAGGTCTCCCTGAATGTCTGAGGCAGCTCACAGTGCAACGTCCAGCAAATCATCCCCAGCCCCTGTACTAACATTTCAATAACAGGTGTCAGTCCTGAGCCCCTCAGTTGCAAGTTCGATGCCTGGTACTTAACAATAATACTTGGGGGGCTTCCTCGTGTAACTGACAGAATCATCATCTGAGAGGGACAAACACAGATGTTCAGTGAACAGGCACAGAACAAGGTTCAAAGCTGCTGGGACTACCTGTCCAACATGGAGCACTACATGGGACACACCGGGAAGTGAACAACAGCCGAACACATACTCCACTATCCATGGAGCACCATATGGGACACACCAGGAATTGAATAGCCCTCGACACACTATTTCATTGTTGCTGAGCTACACAGTGCCAGCTCTTGATACATTAAGGATCCAAATGGGACCCACAGCCGTGAAGAAGAGAAGAGCATGAGCCATGCACTTTGCACATTGTTTCTGAACTTCATAATTACGTCCCGGGGGATTCAGGGATATGAGCACCAACGGTCAGGTTAAGGTACAGAAAGACGGATATTCGTGTTATATTTGGATGTTTATTTGATCAACAAGTTGAATAAACATGGCTCCTCTCAGAGAAATGTGATTAGTTGGAGGAGTCAGACGCTGGTATGTCCAATATCAAGAATAAGAACATAAAATAAATATGCTGACAGATCAGCACAAATGGTCAGTTATGCACGATATCAAATTAAACTCACAGAATAAGACATCATAATCCAGATGAGATATCTATTCAGCGTGAAGCACTGTACAGACGTGGTTAGTGTAGTGCTCACTACAACCCAGCAATCTGTACAGACTGTGCAGAGTGCATCAGTCCACGGGGAGCTGTGCAGTGAATAACTCTGTAAGCCTGGTGAATTTACCCTTCCAGAAAGTAGAGCTGTGTCCACCATCCCAGTGCATTGCCTATTAATACTGTGTTTGATCACTGCCCACTGTCGGGAAACTTGCAGCCCATGCTGGAAGTGACAGGATGTGTAACTCCCATCCATTTACAGCTCCATATCTTCATTGTGCCAGGCACTTTAGAACATCTAGTCAGGAGAAGGATGAAGCTTACATAAGGTTGAGGAGGCAAGGGTTAGGCAGGGCTCCAGAAGGTTGCAAGGTAACCAGGAAGGAACTGAAGAATGAACTCAAGAGAGATAAAAGTGTGCATGATAAAGCCTTGGCGGGTACGATTAAAGTAAAACCTGAGAAGTTCTACACTTATGTGAAGAACAAGAGGATGGCCAGAGTGAGGGTAGGGCTGATCAGGGATAGGAGAGGGAACTTGCGCCAGGAGTTGGTGGAAGTAGGGGAGGTTCTTGCTGAATGTTTTGCCTCAGTATTCACTCATGAGAGGGACCTTGCTGTTTCTGAGGACAGCATAAAACAGGCGGATATGCTAGAACAGGAGGATGTGCTGAAAAAATTGAGAAACACATGGATAGATAAATTTATTTGGCCAAACAGGATATGCCCTAGGAGACTATAGGAAGTGAGAAGAGATTGCTGCTCATTTTGCGATGATCTTTGCATCCTCACTGCCCACTGGAGTCGTGCCAGATGGCAGGAGGCTGGAAAAAAATATTCACTGGTTCAAGAAAGGGAATAGGGATAATCCTGGGAATTATTGGCCAACCAGTCTTATACCAGTGACGGGCAAAATATTGGAAAGGATTTGAGAGACAGTATTTATGATTACTTGGGAAATTATAAATGATTAGAGACAGTCAACATGGCTTTTGTGAGTAACAGGTCATGCCTCATAGATCTTATTGAATTCCTTAAGGATGTGACAAAACATGTTGATGAATTAGAGCAGCACATATATGGATTTAACAAGGCGTTCGAAAAAGTTATCCATGGTGAGCTCATTCACAAAATAAGGAGGCATGTCTTAAAGGGAGATCTGGCTGTCTGGATACAGAATACAGAAGGTGGTGGTAGATGGAACAGGTGCAGCCTGGAGCTTGGTGACCAGCTTGATGATCTGTTCTAGCACCCCTGCTCTTTGTGTTTCTTTTTTTTACAAGAGAATTGGATGACGAATTGGAAGGGTGGGTTCATAGGTTCGCCAATGGCACGAACTTTGGTGGAGTTGGTGGTTAATATGGAGGGCTGTTACAGGTTGCAACAGGACATTGACAGAACTGAGCAGATGAGTGACACATCGAGATAAATCTGGAACTGCGGGATCTTGTTGTCCAAGTCGAAAGATTCTCAAATTTGCCATCCAGGCTGATGATGTTGTTTAGAAGGCGTATGTGTGTTGGCTTTCACAGCTGGGGAGATCAGTTTCAGAGCTGTGAGGTTTTGCTGCAGCTCTATAATCCCACCGTTTAAACCACTGTGATGAAGTTGAATGCTGTTCTGCATTGGCAGCTTGCAAGTACTTGTCATATGACTAGTTAATATTTTCAGAGTGTACTGGACAATTGAAACCATGTAACATTTGGCTGTGAAACAGATATTTTGAGCTTTGGTTACTCTTTTGAAACCTATTCGAATTTAAACAATCAAGTTGAAATTATGTACCATTATACTAAACCCAATCGATTTTAAATTTAGTGTTTTGTCATTATCAAACCAAAGAGATAAGCTGATGTTGACGGAGTAAAGAGGCACGCATTTTGAAAGCTAGACAGAGAGTAAACTACCATCGTGAGAGTCTGCCATGAACAACATTCTCTGTGCAAGATAATGGTTTTGGACGAAAAACTCTTGCATTAAAAGACAGAACATGACCCAAGGAGATATTCAGTGGAAAGAAGGAGGACATTGGAGACTGCAGCCACTCTCTGGTTTATGTAATTTTAGCACAGTCTTTCTTTAATTGGAAGAGTATATTGTTCAAGATGGAAGAAGTTAACAAACAGTTCAGAGAAAGCGAAGCTTAGAGTTGGGAATAACTGTTGTTCAATGTTCACTTTTAGAATTAAAGAATGCCTTGATATTATTTTCTATTAAGTATTGGAATTTGCGAGCTCTCTGTCAATCGACTTTAACAGATTATGAGCGAGGGGAGCTTTTCTGCGTGTTTGGTTTCATTAGCAGAAAGGTTCATCGCCGTGTCATAACACTACACCTGTAATACCATGTTGTGGTCACCTCATTAAAGGAAAGAGGTGGAAGCTATAGAGAGGATGCAGAGAATTGCCTATGGAACGGCAGAAAGATTGACACAAGCCACACAGAGCGAGTGAAATATTGAGAAAGCTACCACGTGTAAAATAAACAGTGGCAGATTCCCGATGTCTATATAAACGTCAGTGAGTGTAGTGCGTCTGTATTGACGACAGGGTATCTGTGTGTGCATGTGCATCTGTGTATCAGTACTTGTCTTTGTGTGCCTGTATTAGTATATGTGCTACTGCATCAGTCTTCGTGTGTGTCTGTGTATCTATATTCATCTCTGTGTGTCTCAGCATGTCTGATTTTGTCTCTGTGTGTATCTGCGTTTCTGCATTCATCGCTGTGTGTATTGGAATGTCTTTATTTCTCTCTGTGCCTAACTGCGTGCCTGTATTTGTGTCTGTGTGGATCTGCATGTCTGTATTCGTCTCTGTGTGTATTTGACTGTCTGTATTCACCTCCGTGCGTATCTGTGTGTCTGTATTCATCTCTGTGTGTATCTGTGTGTCTCTATTTGTCTCTGTGTATCTCTGTGTGTATCAGCCCGTCTGTTTTCATCTCTCTGTGTATCCGTGTGTCCTTATTCATCTCTGCGGGCAACTGTGAGACTCTATTCGTCTCTGTGTGTATCTGCGTGTCTCTGTGTGTATCTGCGTTTTGTATTGTCTCTGTGTGTACCTGCTTGTCTGTATTCATCTTGCGCGTATCTGTGGGTCTCTATTCGTCTCTCTGTCTACCTGTGTGTCTCTGTGTGTATCTGCATATCTGCATCCGTCTCTGTGTGCATCTGCGTGTCTGCATTCATATCTGTATCTGCGTGCCTGCATTCGTCTCTATGTCTATCTGCATGCCTGTATGCATATCTGTGTCTGAATGTATGTGTTCGTCTGTATGTCTATCTGCATGCCTGAATTCATCTGTGAGTATGTGTGTGTCTGTATTCGTCTCTGTGTGTATCTGCGCGCCTGTGTTTGTCTCTGTGTGCACCTTTGAGTCTGTGTTCATCTCTGTTTGTATCCTTGTGTCTGTATTCATCCCTGTGGGCATCTGTGTGATTCCATTCGTCTTTTTGTGTATCTGCGTGTCTATATTTGTCTCTGTGTGTATCTGCGTACCTGTATTCATCTCTGTTGTGTATCTGCCTGCCTTTATTTGTCTCTGTGTGTATCTGTGTGCCTGTATTTGTTTCTGCGTGTCGCTGCACGTCTGTATTCGTCCCTCTGTGCGCCTGTGCATCTGTATTCATCTCTGTGTCTCTGTAGTTGTCTCTTTGTGTATTTGCTTGTCTGTTTTCATTGCTGCGTTTTGTCTGCGTGCCTGTATTCGTCTCTGTGTGTATCTGTGCGTCCATGTGCACAGCGGATCTGTCAGCCTCTCTGGTGTTTATAGTGATGCAATGTCCCCCTCTGCTGGACTTCACACACCTCTGCGTTAACAGCACTGCAGGGTGTCAACCATTTGGATTCAGTCTTGGAGGGAGGGGGAGGGACGCAGCTCATAGCGCCATCCAAACTGACAGAACCATCTGCACACTCACACACCCACAGTTTGGTATATGGAGGATTGTAATCGTACTGAGGACCCTGAGAGTGGAGAATGTCCATGTAAGGTTATGTCTATGGTCGCTCTGCAGTGTGGAAGTGGTTTGTCTTTGAAGATTATTCATGACGCAGAGTGCACAAATTAAAGAGTATATTCCACCGCAAATGCATCCAAGCAAGTTGACGGAACCATTTGTAAGTCGATGCAGAGAATATATTGCACGTTCATTATCTTGAAATGTTTTACCATATACTCCTACAAATTATAATGAGAAAAGATTGAAAAGTCCTGAAACTGACAGTGGTGGTGATAATATCTCAGGAACGGTATCGCTAGGTATCAGACGAAACTGCTATGTGCTTCCAAAGATGTTATTTGAAAAACCAAACAGCCGTGCAATGTGAGAGATTGACAGTATTTGATGTTCTCTGAAAGAAACAAAAATCTGACACTAGTGCAAAGGCATGGGGAGGCGAGCAGAGGGTGGCATTGTATAACTGTAAACTTATCAGGGTCAGGCGTAGCGGTGTGGGGGGGGTGAAGAGTTGATCTCCATTTCATATGATTTAACCCAAAAAATGGCAAGACCTCGTCTC